>NC_135182.1:36013008-36108008 GCF_041146795.1 Maylandia zebra
TAGCAGACCTTCTGAGGGTACTTCACGTAATCTTGGTAACCGGCTACGGGGGATCCAGGTTTCAAGCTTGGCCATGATCCTATTTTTCAGGTCAGTTCCTCTCGCACTCAACGATCCTTCTCCTATCGCACTTGGGGCTATGTACCCAATCTCGGGTGGGGGTGATGATATCTCCCCCCTGACCTGGCGTCCTGACGCCATACACACACACATATATATATATGTATGTGTGTGTGTGTGTGTGTGTGTGTGTGTGTGTGTGTGTGTGTGTGTGTGTGTGTGTGTGTGTATATATATATATATATATATATATATATCTCTATCTATCTATTAGGGGTGCAACGATACTCGTATCGATATTGAACCGTTCGATACAGTGCTTTCGGTTCGGTACGCATATGTATCGAACAATACAACATTTTTTTAAATTTATTTTATCAACTTTCCTTCTGACGATGCTGTCTGTGTTGAGCGCTCAGTGGATCTGCGCTCGACACTGCAGCCTAGGCGGAGTAGTGGAACACAGATCCATTGAGCGCAGCGCAAGCTAGCAAGACCGAAGCTAAGCTCGTTGCAACATGGCAAACTGAACCTCCCCCACCCTCATTCAGATCTGGTCTTTGGAACTATTTTGGTCTTCATGTGACGTATGACCCTGAAGGTAAGCGAGTCATGGACTAAAGTAAAACAGTATGTCAGATGTGCCACGCAATGCTCAATTACATGGGTGGGAGCTAGTGCGTTAGCGCAGTTAGCTCGTTAACATGTTGACGCCGTCCAGCCCCAGGCACGGGGCGATCCGCGGTAGCTCGTTAACGGAGATTTGCCGTGTTGTGGCGTTAACGTCATTTCAGATTAACGCTGACAGCACTAGTGGGAACACAACGAATATGACTGCACATTTACTCCGACAGCATCCTAGTGCAAAGACAAGTGGAAGCAGACAAAAACAACAAGCAGCATGCTACTAACTTTAGCCGAGTCATTTAGACAGCCGTTAGCACAGGATTCTCCTTATGGGGACCTGATATGTTTAATATGCTGCTGAGAATATAGCCCAGAAGAAGCGTATAGTAGAGCTTTTATTTTGAAAGAGCCATTTCTCTGTAATAAACTCTCTTTTCCAAAGATGAGTGATTCCTCCATCAGATAGATTATTTTTTATTACTTTGTTGTTTCAGCAACATTAAATTTAAAAACTGTACTTTTGAGTTAAAATATATATTTATAATTTTAATAAATGACAAATTAAAAAATCATGAACATTGTTTTTGTATCGAAAAAATATCGAACCGTGACACCAAAGTACCGAACCGAACCATGAATTTTGTGTATCGTTGCACCCCTAATATATATATATATATATATATATATATATATATAAATATATATAAAAACACCCAGCACGCCCCTGCGGGCGGTTTATCCTTCAAGCTCGGGTCCTCTACCAGAGGCCTGGGAGCTTGAGGGTCCTGCGCAGTATCTTAGCTGTTCCCAGGACTGCGCTCTTCTGGACAGAGATCTCCGCTGTTGTTCCCGGGATCTGCTGGAGCCACTCGCCTAGCTTGGGAGTCACCGCACCTAGTGCTCCGATTACCACGGGGACCACCGTTACCTTCACCCTCCACATCCTCTCGAGCTCTTCTCTGAGCCCTTGGTATTTCTCCAGCTTCTCGTGTTCCTTCTTCCTGATATTGCTGTCATTGGGAACCGCTACATCGATCACTACGGCCGTCTTCTTCTGTTTGTCTACCACCACTATGTCCGGTTGGTTAGCCACCACCATTTTGTCCGTCTGTATCTGGAAGTCCCACAGGATCTTAGCTCGGTCATTCTCCACCACCCTTGGGGGCATCTCCCATTTTGACCTCAGGACTTCCAGGTTATACTCGGCACAGATGTTCCTGTACACTATGCCGGCCACTTGGTTATGGCGTTCCATGTATGCCTTGCCTGCTAGCATCTTGCACCCTGAATTATTGGGCTCTTCCACCCATCATCATCCAGCATTCCTCTGATCTGAAGGTCAGTATGGAAAACCAATCACTGCTTAGCCCACATCCAACTTTCTGAAGGTTTTTATTTTTTTATATCTATCTATCTATAGATAGATAGATAGATAGATAGATAGATATTGATATATATATATATATATATATCGATATATATTTTTGCTTTTCAGTCTTTAAAATACCAATATTTGTACTTAACTTTATATTTTTGTCTGTCTGATTTTCTCACTTTTAAACATTAAATCAGATTTTATGATCAGTCAGTACTCACAGCCTTTTTTACTAAATACTTTTTACTCTTACTGGAGTAAAACTATGTTGAGGTAGTGCTGCTATTACTTGAGTACATTTTTGGTCTACTCTACCCGCCTCTGAGTGTACCTCAGTGATTAAATGGTTGTAAATCATTTTACCTCTTAATGTTTGTGCCATAATTATCAGCAGCAGCATAATCTGCAGATGGGGCGTCACTTTGCTTCAAGGCTAAAGTAATAGGAAAAGTGCATAAAAGCTAACACTCACATAAAAGTTGACAGCCAAGCCACAAAGCTTTTACCGCTTTGTGTGTGTGTGTGTGTGTGTGTGTGTGTGTGTGTGTGTGTGTGTGTGTGTGTGTGTGTGTGTGTGTGTGTGTGTCAATCAAGCAGTAAGAGCAGCTTCTCGGGAGATCCACTGAGGTAACAATTTATAAAGAATGACAACCCAGCTGAGGAGCTGTGCAGAATAATGATGGCCTCTTAAGCAGAAGCAGGTACCACTTCACCTAAAAATAGACATAATTGCTGCTGCAGATATTACACGAGATAATATTTGACATTTATGTTGCGTACTGCAAAATCACACCTGAGGTGGTCGTGCTCGGGGAGATCACGTTCACAACAGCAGAGGAATCTCTGGTGCTGCTGTTGTTGCATGAATGTGAGTCTGTGTGTTTTTCCTCTTTTTTCTGCTAACAAGGGACTCGATGATGTTATTGTAAGTGTTTTCATCCGGATTGACAGCGACTGAAGGAACTGACATGGAGACTCTGGGATATGGTGTTGTCATTATTCTCTGAAATTTGTTGCTTTGATAATAGATGCACACGCTGGCACTTATCCACAGAATACAGAACACAGACTTCCTAACAGAAAAATATACATCACGTGTGGGTTAGCCCCTGGCTAAGCCAAGTTGTGCATACACAGCGTCTCCAATCGTTTACGCGTACGTCTTTCTCAGCTCCAGTTCAATGCAACACGGTAAAAAACACAAAGTTCTTTTTAATAACGAAGCTTCGGTTTATTTTGGTGCTGCTGTTTGTCATTTTCTGTTGTACTCAGGCAAGACCGGCCATCTGGCCAACAGAGCGAATTCCCAGCAGGCCAGCATGGACTTTTCTTTTTCTCCCGGCTCAGTAAAAACAGGTAGTACAGCCTGCCGTGGGGGTTTTCTTACCTGACACCTGGCTGCTCCAATCATATCTTGAAATTGTTCCCCGTCTTTGGCCCGGCTGCTTCATTAAACAGTGCACCAAAAGAACAAAATGTGCCAAAAATAGATACGATGAAACTGCAGGGAGGTGCAGAGAGGTTACTGGTCCAAAAAGACAGGCCGATCAAGGTGCTGCAAAAACCAGAGACGTGACAGATCCTTCATTAGCATCCAGCAGAAAGAAGACGAGACAGATGAGGCGAGTGTGGAGGAAGTGTAGTGTGCCCTTGTCATAAGAGAGGAGGATGATTAGCATTACACTGTGCTACTCTGGGCCATACACTGTATGTAAAGGATGGATGTAGCCACCCATGACATCACCCACTGGTTTGCAACGTCCCATCAGATGGTGAAGTGCTAAGTCAGCTAACACTAGCAAGCTTCATTAGCAAGCTACTCATAAACTGCTAGCTGCTGCACAGGTGCATATTCCTGCTAGTTACAGCAGTATCATGCAGTTAGCAAAACTGGAGTAGACCTACAGACTTATTGGATGGTGTGTCTCAGTACAATGCATTGCTCAACAGGTCATATTATTTTATGGATAACTGGCACTAAGGATAAACCGTGTGATAGCACAACAACCGGAATTATCTAGCAAAGCAGATAAGCTGCAACCTCGCGTCACTCCAAGGTGCCACAGCTCTAATAGTCTGTGTTTAAGCCTTAATGCAGTATTAAAAAATCGCATCTATGTAGCTGCTATGAAAGGGGAAATTAGTAATAGAGCGCAACCAGGCTGCCAGCGTGTTTATTTCTCCTCTAAAATTGGACACTTTTACAAGAAGGTCTTTTGGGATCGACTCGTTCGTTCAGGCCAGCCTAGAGGAGCTGCATTGTTGGCAGCGTTGTGTTGGCGTGAGTGTTTTCAGCCCCAGAGGTTGCTGTTTGCTGTCCAGGAACTCGCTCAGATCCTCGTGATACAAGAGAGCAAAGAGCGTGGCAGCAGCGAATAAACTAGCTCGTCTTTGCAAAGTTATATTGATAACGTTAAAAAATGTCAAATGCTGCACACGTTGCTCTACTTTGATTTGACTGCTCTCTCTCAGAGCAGCTGAACATGTTGTCAGATGTGTTTTATTACTGGACTTGTGTACGAGTTCCTGCTGCTCCTTTCTCTCTCACACAGGATGACCTCGCTTTCTTCTCAACAATTCATCTGAGGAGTTCAGAAATATCTTTTTACCCCAAGAGACTTTCTGAAAAAGGGTTTAATGGGAGATGTTCTTCATGCCTTCTGACAGGCCTTTCTCCACTTTCTTTGAAGCCAGCCACTAAACCGTGCATTTTATGACCCCAGAGAGTCAGAGGATGATGCATCTGGTGCTACCTATCAGTAGAAGTGATTCAAGCACAGCAGGGGGGCGCTGCAGCCCTGCAGCCACACTTGGCATTTCACCTCAAGGACCTTCTGTTCCCAACATAAATAGACTCTATACAGAACAAAGGAATTTTCCTCTGCATGGGAGTCCATCATACTCTCAAGGATAAAACTGCTAAAAGGATCCTGAAACGAGTCCGAATGGGCGCTGACCAGATAAGGACTAAACTTCCTAAACTCTGCAGAAAGGCCGTGCTGCGATTACATAATAAAACCACATAATGACACTTTAGATCATCTTTCTGCGGACTGCGAGAAAAGGCGTGATAATAGGAAGAAGGATTTTTCGCCTTGGAGCACAGATTGATATTTCATTCAAAAGACTGAAACACATTTCAGTCTGGAAGTCATTAGAACTGAAACATGATGATCATCTCTTTCTTCCTCTTTATGATACGACACACATGGAGAGGCACCGCCATTTTTACCCCGTCCTTCTCCCCAAACACAGAAACTTTGAAAATACATTTTTATTTTCCAAGAATATCACGTTATTACTTTTCTCATTGCTGGCTGGTTTGTTTGGATCCTTCAGGATGTTACAATTGTATCTACTTTCATGATTAACCTTCATCATGTTCATTTTGTCTCAATAACACAAAATGCAGACATTCATGAACAAAACACCACAGACACCACTCTGGTTTAGATCAGGCTTCCCAATCACCCGTCTCCAGCTATCTTCATCGTTGTCCATGTGACTGATGAAGTCTCGCCTGAGACTCCACAGATGGAGCGCCCTCTTTGATCCATCCAAAGACTCCACAAAGGCTCTCTGACGTACATGCACAGACAACAGTCAAAGCCTTACCTTCTGCCTCTTAGCTTGACTTGAAGTCACACCGAGGTCACCTTCTCACTTTCTAAAACCTTCAGAATGGCAGTGCTCAATCAGAAAGGGAGCGAGTCCAGTCCTTCTGCAGGATCCTGAACACTTGCCTGCAGAGCTGAGCCCAACCAGATCTGCTCAGCAGAGCTCCACCTCCTGTGATAGTGCAGGTTCCACCCCTGCCAGTGTGGTTCCTGTCCCAGAGACCAGTCTGTGATGCCAGGGTTCCCACGCCCAGGCCCCAACTTTGGCTACCACCCACCTCACACCACATCCAACCCCAAAGCCTATCCACACAGGTGGGGTGAAAGCTACGGAGCCCCTCTGATGACATGGTCCAAAAAATGAATAAATTGTGGCCACAAAATGCTATTTCGAGGGTACGAAATGGGTATAACGTGCCCACGAAATGCTAATTTGTGCGCACGAAACACTTGACCGAGAACCGTGATCCTTCCCAGGCCCTTGCAGTTGGTTGACAATAAAATCTATCCTGGCGTCCAGGTCATGCTTAGGTCTGTAAAGCAACTGGGCTCTCAGTATCCTGTTTAAATGTCTCTCCGTAATAATGGTTCCTTGCATTGCAGGCTTTTCAGAATGCATTTGTAGCTCATTCGCAGCCTAAAATCAAACCCAATCATACCGTCTCTGTCCACGGTGTGTAGGTTTAGCCTACTCTCATGCTTATGTCTCTACGGAGCTGTCCAGGAATTGCATCAATATGATGTGCGTATGTTATCCATTTTGTTGCCAAAAATGCGTAATTCGTTGCCACGTTATACCTATTTCGTGCCCTCGAAATAGGTATAACGTGGCCACAAATAAGTATTTTGTGGCCACAATTTATTTATTTTTTGGCCCATG
Organism: Maylandia zebra; assembly: GCF_041146795.1. NCBI lineage: Eukaryota > Metazoa > Chordata > Actinopteri > Cichliformes > Cichlidae > Maylandia > Maylandia zebra. The sequence goes on from NC_135182.1 coordinate 36,019,568, forward strand.
TCAGAGGGGCTTCGTAGAAAGCTAAAGAACACATATATGGTCAATAAAATGTTTCACTCTGTGTCTAATCCAACTCTAAATCATATATTTAAAAAAATAATTTCATATAAATAATCATCATCTTCACTTGAAAGCAACTGCAGATCTGCTTCCAAACAGCCTAAACCAGCGGCCATGGACCGGTGCCGGGCTGCGAGTCGTTTTTATCGTTATTTTTGAATCGTTTTTATCGTTAACTCGGTTTCCCTGGGTCTTTTCACGTGTGTTATGAATAAATCTTCTTTTTTTGGTACCAGTGCTGGTTTTATTTTGTTGTATTTATCTGCGACACCTTAAATCCGTGAAAATATTGTCGCACATAAACCGGACCGTGGTGCCAAAAAGGTTGGGGGCCGCTGGCCTACACCACCTTTCCTTACCGTTGTCTGTGGTCCATGCCACTTGTTGTGGTGCTGAAGTAGCACTGCTACCTGAATTGTATTATATGAATACTTGTACAATAACAGTATTACATTATTATATTATTACGCCGTAGAAATAAAATAATATAGGAACAGTATACGTCCATTATAAACCCCAGACTGCTCCTATGCTGTAGATGAGACCAATACAGATTTTACTATAGCTGAACCTGGAGCACATAATAAACTGAGGAAATTAACCTGCACTGACTGCAGTGCACCCAGCGCTCACAATTACACATTACTGAAGGGGCCCTGCTTGTAGTGTTCGTGAAAATACATCTGACTAAACTCAGTCCACTGGAGAAAATGTCACACTTTGATAGTAAGAAAGGAGAATAACTGCAGGGAAAAGTGAAATGATTTAAAGCTCGGATCAGGTTCAGTCAGGTTGTCTGATTGTCTGATTTACAAAAGCAGTGTCACCAAAATAATCCCACAGATTATTAAAGAAGTGTTCAAACTAAGATGACGACTCATCGAGTGGACTCAGGCCGCTGTCCCCGCTCTTTGCATCATTTAACATGTCAAAACATTAGAAACATGCAGATACAGGGAATAACATCATTTACTTTGTGATGGAACTAACCCAGGCTCCTGTTTTCCCAACGACAGGTCAAACTGGATTGGTTTGGAGCATCAACAGTAAATTAATGACAGGCACAGGCCGGTCGCTGTAACACAGAGGGCTACAAGCAGCGCTCCACCAACTCCATCACAAACACATTTTAAACACTCTTTAAGCCTCTCTGGCTGTAGTGATGCTTTCCAGCAGACGTGCAGATGTGAGTGTTTTCACTCTCTGCCTGTCGTCTATAAACAGAGGTACAGGTATAAAAGCAGATATCACAACACAGGTCTGATGGTGTCTGCATCCATCACATGGCTGAAAGCAGCCGTGCTTTGTACATATTAGATGTGTTAACAGCCCTCTCTCTTATTTGTTTATCAGCATTGTGTGATTTTAACCCCTTAACTTTATGCACGTGTAAAATTTTACTTCCAGTGCGTTGAAATATCAGAGAACATCTTCTCGTGTTGAGCTGCGTGCGGAGACGCCCGATAGATGCAGTGGTGTATGTGAACAAGGGGAGATATCGGTTTTCACAAGAACAACTTTATGAGAAGACAACATGATGACAAGCCAGACAGTCTGGTGTCTGCATCTGTCTCTGTGCATGGCTGAAAGCAGGTGCGCTCTGTACAAATTACATTTGTTTGTCTTGGTCGGCACATTTCGGTCAGTACGCCTGCTGAGACTTCTCAGTGTAGCATCAAACACGTGCACAGGTCATTATTTATACTCTCAGTGTTCACATGCACGCGTTACTGTGGGCTCACCTGAAGCCTTGGCTGATTGTGACCCACCCCCATTTCCACACCTTGCCACATTTGATTAGGTAGAGGATCAATAGGGGGTCCACGACCCTCTTGGGGACACTCCTCTACACCAGTTGATCTTAGAACTGAAGAAGCTTCTCGGATGAAACATCTTCAAGAAACCTGAAGAAGTCCAGACGCTTTTCTTTCCGAGCTCCTCAGACTACGATGACCTGGGTGAACCTTCACACACGTACTTCAGTGATTTGGTTTTCACAGAGGTGCAGCGGTCTGCACGGCCTCACAGAGAGAAGGCTCTGGGTTTGGGCCTCCTTGTGGGCAAGGACATGTCAGCATGTTGTCTGCACTGTGTTAGTGCTGTGGTGCACTCCACCTCTCACCTGATCGCTGGAATCGTTTGCAGATCCCAGCTCAGCCACCCCAAGCAGCCGGAGAAAAGGTGGATGAGTTTGTCTGGGTTAGATCCAATCTGAAGCGTCTCCAGTTCATTAAAATACTTTTTTCCTGAGATCAGTGTAATAACATTTAAAAAGTCCCACTGTAGCTAAACTGAAGCTCCTTGTACACAGTGTGCACATCATGACGCACTCCCACATTTCACCAAGAACTCCACAGAGAGCATGAGAATCACATCCTGTATGCTTTTAGTTTGCAGGGTGCACGCAGACCTCCACAGTCCCGGGAAACCTTTCACACATGTGACACACTCATTTATGTCTGCAGCACTGATAACATGCTTTCAATACATTATGATTAATGAGGATCTAACTACAAATGATACTGCTCCTATTCAGTTAAGATGTGAGCTTTCATGTACTACCTAAAATCTGCAGCTATTAAACAAAGACCCCAAAACTAAATGAATTTGATGTGCTGTCAGTCCTCTGTGCTGATGCAGCCTCGACCCGAGCCATCGATTTAACAGATTGATTAAACAATCTTGTGTCCTTTGTCTCAAAAGCTTTAATGTTTTTGCACTTGTGATTTGTCTGTTTGCAGGGTTACAGACCTCATTCTCACACACCGCAGTGGGAAAGCCGAGTGTCCTTCTTGTGCCTCTGCACTGGTAGCACGGCGACTCCTCTCATGCAACACTGCAGCTAACCAACCATCAGCAGCTCGGGTTACTCGGTCTGATTCGCTCTTTCTGACGGCGACATGAAAAACGTGCGACTGCGAGTCTGTGTTACACCCACCTGAGCTCTTAAAACCTGTGAGAGATGCAGACATGCTGACGGTTGTGTAACGTTAACAACAAACACACAAACTGGGAAACGTGGATGAATAGCCTGTCTCTGTTACAGCACCCGTCGTACTTATTAATTATACTTCGACAGGTAAAGCAGCTTTAGCAGGAACGTTTTGTGCATTTGTGTAAAATTATGAACAAAAACGCTAAATATTTTCAATCACAGGACTTTTGTTAAGCTGCTGATGCGCAGGATCGTACTCGAAATGCAGCGTCCACGTTTGCAAAGCACATGCAGAAATGTAATTACATGCTGCCTGAACCACGAGGTTTTGGCTAACTGACGATCACTGTTACAGCTGAATCCTCTGAGTTTCAGCTGAAGTGAGGTTTTATGTGCGTTAATGCAGAGTGGCAGCAGGAGGCCACAGTCCTGATTTAACAGCCCAGACTTGTGCCGGATAAATAACAACAGCTTCTAGGATTCGTGCGCTTCTACAATCTTTTGGTCTAATATTTAGTGTTGGCTCTGTATGCGATCATCCTCTTCCTCCTCCTGATGTTTGCACCGATGACTTGCTGAAGGACTAATCTGCCTGTCAGGGGTCCGAGCTCTGGATGCTGGAAATAAGCCTCGGGTGGAGCTGGATGGGTCAGAGCGCATAAGCTCCTATTGTGAATGTAGGGAAAGTGAGATTAGCAGGTGTGACACTGTTGGCTTTGATATCAAAATACAAACTCATAAACCGTCGCAGGTACCAGAAGCTCCCTGGAGAGCATCGTTAATATATGATATCAGGGGGGTTGGCAAGATGGCGTCGTAGCGCGAACACCCGTCTCGCTGTGCTCCGGTGAGGTCCCCCGATTATCCGTCTAAAATACGTGTTCACCTGGTGAAACGTTACAAATGTGCGTGGGAGTAACTCTATAATGAGTCTGGACGACTATTTTTCTAAAATGCCTAACGTCAGGTCTAAGAAAAAGACAGCTCCGGTTGTGCAAGCTAGCGACATTGTGGGTCCTATGGCGGCTGAGCCTGAAGAAGCTAACGCTAGCGACACAGAAATCTCCGCTGACGCTGAGGAAACTGGGAGTGATATCGACCCGAATATCCTTGCGGCTCTGAGTAAGATAACTGACAGCATTACAACTTTATTGGATGTTAAAGTTGATACTGTGCTGGCCGCAATCCGTGAACAGACGTCTCGGATCCAGGCTCTGGCGACACGGGTGGGAGACGCCGAGATACGGATTTCAGGCGTGGAAGACACGGCAGGTGTATTGCAGGCGAAAGTGGCTCGACTCGAAAAACAAGTAACTGACATGGCAGACCACATGGACGATTTAGAGAACCGCAGCCGCAGATGTAACCTTCGCCTGGTCGGGCTTCCCGAGGGCACGGAGGGAAATGATGTTGTCGCCTTCATGGAGTCATGGCTCCCCTCCTATCTCGAGCTCACAACTAAAAATGGGAAGATCAAACTAGACCGCGCTCACCGCTCTCTAGCACCGAGGCCGGGCCCCAGCCAGCGCGCCAGACCCATCATTATGAAGCTTCACAACTTTGCTGATAAACAACGTGTGATGGCCGCAGCTCGGCGCCTGGCTACGCAGCCGAACCAACCAACAAGTCGGATCAAAGTCTCCTTCTTTAATGATTATTCAGCGGCGGTAGCCAAGAAACGCAAGGCTTTCGACGAGGTGAAAAGCTGCCTGAGGAAGAAGAATGTGGATTATGCGCTTCTCTACCCCGCCACACTGAGGCTGTTTGCCAACGGCAAGGAGAAGAGATTTAACACACCGGAGGCAGCTGCGTCCTACGCGGACTCGCTGCCCTGAATCCCCGTAACCACCGGAGTACTCCTTTTCTTCACACTATGCCTTAATTAACCGGTGTGAGTACTTGCCGAATATGACTCTTTTTTTTCGTCCTCGCTGCTTATAAGCGACCAGGTGAAATCTTCCACCCCATCGGGCACCGGACGGACTGTGTTTTCGTCTATGGGTAGGCGTGAGTTACGCGCGTGCAATGCCCTTCGGCTTCCCCAACGGGCAGGAGGAGATTGGTTTTTCCCTACATGTTTAGTAGGGCTGTTGCCAAATCACTGTTCTTTGAATGTTCCGTCACACAGCTCTTTCATGCCTTTTTTATTTTTATTTTATTTATTTGTTTTTTCAACCAGGGTGTGGTGAACCCTTTGGCTCAATATGCTTTGTGTGATACATGAATAAGTCTAATAATGAGTAGGCTGCGAATATGCACCTGGAATGTACGAGGGGTTCACAGCCCTATTAAGAGGAGGAAGATATTTACTTGTCTAAGAAAGGACGGTGTAGATGTTGCTATGTTACAAGAGACACATCTTGATAATAATGAGCACTTGAAGTTGCAACAAGGATTATATGGACAAGTGTTTTTTTCATCCTTCACTACAAGAAGTAGAGGAGTGGCAATGTTGATTAGGAAAAATGTACCTTTTGTAGTAACTGATTGCGTTAAAGTTCTGAAGGGCCGCTACGTGATAGTCAAAGGGATTTTGCAAGGCCAAAATATTTTATTACTGAATGTTTATTTTCCACCTGCCCACCCGACTACCTTTCTTACCAAAATGTTTCTGGAATTAGCCCCATTTCTTCCTAACTCTACCGTTATTATTGGTGGTGATTTCAACTTAATGTTAAATCCGCTTATGGACAGATTTCCACACAGCATTGCAACTCCTTCTCCTCAGGCCAAAGCGTTTCATGCTCTATGCGACGAGTTTGGACTTGTGGATGCTTGGAGATATACTCACCCCTCCGATAAGCAATACACATTTTTTTCGGCTCCGCATAGGTCCCAAACTAGAATTGATTACTTTTTTCTCCCGAAAACTGACTTAGGTTCAGTAGTATCGTGCGACATAACAAGTATAATCATCTCAGATCACGCTAGGGTAATCATGGATCTCGATCTTAAAGCTGCGCTTCATAGGTCCCGCCACTGGAGGCTTAATACCATTATTCTTAAGGATGAGGAATTTACCTCTCACTTCTCTGTAGAATTTAAAGCGTTTTTGGATATCAACACCCCCTCAGCTACTACTGCCTCTGTTTTGTGGGAAACATGCAAAGCTTATGCGAGGGGCCTAATTATTTCGTATTCTGCGACAAAGAAGCGACAACGGATGGAGGAACAAAAATCTTTAGAGAGCGAATTGATGGATAAGGAGAAAACATATATTGGCTCCCCATCACCACCATTATGGCAAGAAATAACCGCACTCAGGTCAGCGCTGAATTGCCTTCTTACCAGAGATGTCTGGCGTACTATGTTAAGAAGCGCGCAGAATCGAATACCATTGCAGCGATATCTGATGAAGGTGGCCACAAGATATATGAAAACAAACTGATAAATGACTGTGTTAAGAAGTTCTACGAAGCCTTGTACTCTTCTCAACAAGTCCTGGAGGGGGAGCAGCTGATGCATAATTTCTTCACCCAATTCGACTTACCAAATTTGTCAGAGGAACAGAAGACTGCCCTTAACAGCCCTAAAACTAAGACCGAAGTGTTTAAGGCTATTAAATCACTGCGAAGTGGAAAGTCGCCAGGGCCTGATGGCTTCTGTTGTGAATTTTATAAACAGTTTCGGGATATTATCGTGGAACCGCTTCTTGATATGTTCAACCACTCCTTCATTACGGGTGAATTCCCGCAGACACTGAAGGAAGCCAACATTTCCCTAATTCTAAAGAAAGGGAAGTGTCCTGATTTGTGCGGATCCTATAGACCTATAGCCCTCTTGAATGTAGATAGGAAACTGCTTTCTAAAATTCTGGCCTCCCGCTTAGAAATTTTTTTTACCTGTGCTGATAAGGGAGGACCAGACAGGTTTTATAAAGGGTCGAAACTCAGCCACCAATGTTAGACGCTTACTGAACGCTATTGTAGCTTTCAAGCAAAAATCTATTGACGGCCTGGTGCTTTCTCTCGATGCGGAGAAAGCATTTGACAGAATTGAGTGGTCTTATTTGTTGTATACTCTGGGCAAATTCGGCTTAGGGGAGAATTTTATAAAATGGGTCAAAGTTATCTACAATAATCCACAGGCAGCAGTCCTGACTAATGGACTTAGGTCTGATTACTTCAACACTCATAGGGGAGTTATGCAGAGCTGCCCCTTATCGCCCCTTCTATTCGCTCTGGCCATAGAGCCTCTTGCTGAGGCCATAAGGGCGACGCCCACAATACGTAGTTTAGAGATTGGACAGCTGTGTCATAAAATAACCTTATACGCGGACGACATCTTGATTCTTTTGACTAACCCTGTAACATCAGTACCCAGTCTCATTGAGGTGATTGACAGGTTTAGCCATTTCTCTGGCTATAGAATCAATTTGGCTAAGTCAGAGGCCATGCCTCTCGGTACTCTTTTCACAATGCCGGCTACTGTTCCTTCCTTTCCTTTTAAATGGTCTCCTAATGGATTTGTGTATTTGGGGATCTTTATTACCCCGTCTCTCGACCAATTGTACAAAGCCAACTTCACACCCTTATTTGGCAAACTCAAACAGGACCTAGAGCGGTGGGCGTCACTTCCTGTCTCCTGGCTAGGACGCATTGCCCTGATCAAAATGAATGTGCTGCCCAGGCTATTGTATCCTATCCAAATGATCCCTGTCTTGTTCTCTAAGAGAGTACTGAAGGACATAAATGGTTGGCTTACCTCTTTCATCTGGAACAAGCGCAGACCCAGACTCAAGATGGCAGTGTTGCATCTGCCAAGCTCCAGGGGCGGCTTGGATCTACCTAATATTAGATTGTATCAGCTTTCTGCCCATTTAAGATTTGTGAGCGACTGGGTTAGGGGTAAAACCTCAATCTGGTCGGATATTGAGACAGCTCTGTCACAGTGCAAACTGAGCGATCTATTATTTTGTAATGATTTTAACGGAATTAAGGCCCTTTGTACAAATCCTGTAACAATCAACACCCTAAAAGCGTGGCGAATTGTCCGCCGTCTTGAGGGAAGATCGAGAATAACATCAACCTTTACCCCTATAATGAATAACCCTGCTTTCCCTCCGGGTTCTTTGGACCCCGGCTTTCAACGATGGTCTGATAAGAATATTAAGTCTCTTGGTGACCTTTTCTCGGGTGGTGAACTCATGTCGTTTGAACAGCTTACCAACAGTTACGGCTTGCCTAGACAGGATTTCTTTCGTTTTTTGCAAATACGACACTATATCACTCACAATACAACCCTTGCTGAGCACCCTGAAGTATCTGATGTTGAGAGGGTTTTGTTTGGGCAACAGCTGACGGTGTCTCTGAGTTCATTTTACCATGTGCTTAATGCTTTGACTACCACTGATGCACAGGGGATTAGAGGTGTGTGGGAGAGGGAACTGTCGGTAACCATAGGTGAAGATAAGTGGGATACCGTTTGGTCTCTCGCAAAAAGGATTTCAATTTGTACTCGGACAAGAGCAATCCAATTTAAGATTTTACACAGATTACACGTATCCCCTCACCGCAGACACCTCTTCAGCCGCTCTCTTTCCCCTGTGTGTCTTAAGTGCAAAACTGATGTAGGGACTTTAACTCACTGTTTTTGGTCCTGTTATAAGCTTCAAGAATACTGGGCTGACATTACAGGTGAACTGGGGAAAATCTTCCACGTTGATATAGAGATGGACCCTTTGTCCCTGATTCTAGGTCTTCCAAGTGACCGCCTAAAAGCGGCGGCCAACAAAAGATTGTATAACACTCTAACATTTGCAGCCAGGAAAAATATCCTCTTACAATGGATCAACGATAGGACTCCCACTGTCTGTGGCTGGCGCAAAATAGTTTTTGAACTGATTCCTCTGGAATACCTCACACACGTTATACACCACAGTGTGGGTCAGTTCTATGGGATGTGGCACCCCTTTTTGGACTATATTGGACCGGACCTTTCCGCTATCTTATTCAAAGGACTACTACACACGTGATCACCACCCGGGCGCTGTAAGACTGACTCACCACCTCTTGTATGTTATATTTTGTATTTTGTATCTTGTATTATGCCTTATTTAAGAGCTGTTGTGTACGTTTTGTGTTTGTACTGTTTTGTTGTTCTGTGTCTACTGTCGAGACACTGTCGTGTTAAAGGAAAATCTGCAATAAAAACAATGATGAAAAAAAAAAAAAAATATGATATCAGCACGTCTGCTTCCTTCCAGTGAAAAACCAATCAAACACCCAGGTGCAGCACTTCACTCACAGGATTACAGTGTAAATGCAAACAGTAGCAGGACCTCACAGATGAGCAACGTTTGACAAAACATCAAAGATTGAAATGTAAGAAGCCAGAAAGTGAAGCCTTCTTTGATTTAGTACTTAACGCTGTTAAAATCCAGGTTAAAGCAGGACTTTGGCTGCACTGTTCCCTCCAACAGGACCAGTCTGGACCACTGCTTCATCCTCCCAGTCACCATCAAGGATTAGAAGGTTGAACATGTCAGATGATGTTACTGGTAAAATATAGCATCACAAGCAAAGCTGAGTCGTTTCCTGCCTGGACTCTGATGAATGTGAAAAGAAAAGTGTTTATTTCAGAGACGCTGTGAATGAACTGAGGCACCGACCAAGTGACTTATGAGTCAGCAAGTACTCGAAACATAATATTAAACCTGTGCTTTGATCAGATGTCAGCACCCAGTAAACATGATTTTATTCCTGTGCTTTTTCACCATATAATAGCTACGTGCGTCATCTTTGTCGTTTATCGCTGTTGGTAAACGACCTGCGATTATAACTGACATCTGACCTTCACTTTTTCACTTAAACTGCAACGTGGACGTCTGAGTTCAGACTCACACCGAAACGCCTGCAACGCAAAGAAATGTTCAGCACAGTGCCAACGAGCTTTGATTATCCATCTGTAAAGGGCCATCAGCAGCCGCGGACCCAACAAGCAACGGGATTAGCGAGAGATGCAATTAAGGCCTCGGCAGGGACTCTGTGTCTGACGCGTGCTGATAGGATTGAGGCTGCATCTCCACATATGCATGCATTATGCTCAGACTGAAGTGGAAAGCTCACCTTGAGTCGCGTCGGTTGACTTCACCATCAATTTATTTGTCTGCGCCTCGTTGTTGGTGAGAAGCCCAAATACTTGGTTACTGGCAATTACCTGCTGCACTCGCTGATGCAAACCAATTATCACATGCAAATGAATGAAGCTGCTGTAGGATTATCTTTGCAATAATACATTACAGAGCGACAAAGATTAAGTGGGACTGACACTCAGAGCCTTCAGTGGGCACAGGAAGAGTCTCCAGTTCAGAGATTATTTTATATGAGATCGTCTGTATGCAACAACAGGACAGAATAATACAGCTAAGCTGGAAAATAAGGTGAGTGATCTCTCATATTGGATTCATTTTTAAATTATTTAGCAGACGATTGCAGAGAGAGCTGCACTGAAAAACATCCTTTATAAACCCACATATAAACTTTCATTTATTGTTTTAGTATCCAAAACATACAAGTTTCATTTATAGAATTTTTCAAGGGATCTTATATCTGTTTTCACTCTTGTAGGTTTTTCATACAAGTTTCACACAAGACAGATACAAACTTCATCTTTTCCATGTGGGGAGCAGCTCAGCCGTGTGGCACAAACTCAGAAACACTTTCTCTGCACAGTCCAAGCAAAGCAACACAACACACGTGTGTGCAGTGCACATGCATGTTCCTGTCTCACAGCATCATATGGGCTGTGCGTGAATCAATTACTCAAACGGGATTATTTTACATCTCACCAGTATTTTAAATGCAGCTGCCAACCAACTAATCCCAGTGTGAGGATGCAGACGTACATGATTCAATAACATGTCCTCACTATCAGTGTGAAACTGTAGGAATGCATAAATGCAAACACAGGTGAGTGTGTCTGCATGTGCGCTGAATAAAAAGAATGCATAAAGACGTGTGTCCACATGTTTATTCTTACTGTCAGCAAAATAATGCAGCAGTGTGTTTTTTAGGATTTTGACAACAGGAACCATCTGTTCACACGTCTAACTGCTGTTAGGAGAGCTGCACACAGCGATCAGAGCCTCAGGCATGAAGCTTTGAAGCATCAAAGCATCTGATTCCAGTCAAACTCTTTAAATTTGCTTTATCACAACATGCACCGTGTTCTTAGTTAACCAATGAGAGGGCTCAGACCTGAGCGGAGAGATGTTCATGTGCCTGGCCAAGCCTTACTTCCCCTAAACACCTGTGATGTACTCTACTGTGCTCTACTGTGCCTTTATCAGTGCAACATGACCAACCTGTAAAAAGTCAAACACAACCACAGTGAGTGTGAATCACTGCGTCACTCACCGACAGCAAGCATGACAAACTGCTGGCTCATTTGCTGTCAGCACTTTCATGGTGTCATTTCTGGTATTATTGCATTTATGCTTTTTTAAATCTAAATAGGCTCACAGAGCTTAGTTTAAACAGGAATACATGTGTGTGACCCACAGTGTTGGAAGGTTGCTTTTCAAATGTATTCCACTACAGATTACAGATTACATGCCCTAAAATGTATTTTGTAACGTATTCCGTTAAGTTACTCAATGAGAGTAACTATTCTGAATACTTTGGATTACTTAATATATTATCATGCTGTTTACAACTACATGAATGTCCTATTGCTGTGTGATTTATTACTGTTACTGAAGGTTACTCTCCACACCAACACCAGCCACATGTTTAAATCTTAATATAAATGAGTAACAGTAGGTGGACATTAGGTAAGGCTGCACGTTTTGCTTCGATCTCATATAGAAACTATTCCTCGCGTATAAAAAACAGGTCCGCGGCTCTGAACCGTAGCAAAGGGACCTCTGGCTGATACGTCGGGTTCGTGTCAGCTCGTAGCTGAAAAATAGCTTTACTTTGTTGTCTGGGTCAACTTTGCTAGCAGAGACAGAGAGAGGCGTTGAAAGGCTGCTGCAACGGGACATTGTTTCAGAGGAAAACAGGAACACAGCGTACAGCCGAGTCTTAACAGCTTACTTACAACTGGGCTCGTCAGGCTCTCTGTTTGGCTGCAGTGGTTATTATTATATTTACATGCTTCCAGCTCCTGTTCCTGCTCGGTGACAGCTCCTACTTTTCCTTTCTCTCCCTCCTCGCTCACAGACACATCACGGGTACAGCAGTCCATCCTCCCTGCAGCACGGACTACACTGCCCATCAGGCTGCGTGCTTTGGGGCGATGCCTGTAACTCTGCCTGTTGCCTTCATATTAAACCATTTTTTGAATAATAATTTTTAAAAATATTTCTTCACATCATTATGCGGCTGCAAGTAGAGGAGACATGGGCCATGAGATTGACACACAGACATCAGAGCCTCTTAATGCGTGTATGTTTGGGTTTCCATCAGCGTGGAAACTAAAAATAGAGAGAGCATAGCCGAACATATGAAACAGGAAAATACCGCCGAGTAATCCATTTATTTCAGCAAAGTAACCTGAAAGTATTCTGAATACCACCTTTTTAAACAGTAACTGTAACAGAATACAGTTACTTATATTTTGTATTTTAAATACGTAACGGCGGCACATGTACTCTGTTACTCCCCAACACTGCGACCCATCTTATCATTGTGGCACACCAACACCACACGTCAGCCAAAAAGAAGAAACTAAGAGCTGAGCCCCACACGTGTTTATCAGTCGTGTTCGGCTGCAGTGGAGCCATCTGTGGGCACAGTCCTGTCACACGTGTCTTTGGAGGCTGTTTGCTGCTAAATCTGGACTTTCTCTCTTCTTTACAATCACCATTCAGGACGCTTCCCAGATGTTCTGAACAACAGGATTTATGGGCCGTCTAGCATGAGCTCTGCAGTCAGTATGGTTGTAATTCAGTTTATTACCTTCATGGACTCGGGTCAGGCTGCTTTCACAGCTCAGAGTCACAAACTTTATCTAATTTACATTTTTTTAATCATTGCAATTTTTTTGGTCTTGTTTTCTTCTCCAAGCACTTTGTTGTGTTTATTGATCATCAAGTAAAACTGACAACAGCATCACAGTCTGCAACACACTTTGAAATTACATATCAAAATTCTTCAAATTACTGTTTTCTCAGTTACTTGAATAAATAAAAAAACTTGATCTTCTACAGTGCAGAGTCTGTTTGAAGAGCAGCGTCAGGTCCTGTTATGAGCTGACAAACAGAGATCCTGGTGTGATGCTTCAGCAGCAGGAGTCAGTGAGTCTGTATGTCTGTGCACGCCATCATTACACACAGTGGCAACAGATACTGACGGTCTGGTGAGGAGGGTTAGCTCTCTGCTATGTGTTGCTTTTGTTCACACTGTTTACAACCTTGTTCCAAAAAACTTGTAAACAGGAAGTGAACACGATGATTTGATCCCATAAAACTAAACATTTTCACATTAGAACACAGAAATATATTAAAGGTTCAAATAGAAACATTTTAATATTTCACAGAAAATCTTTGCTCATGTTGAATTTGATGGGAGCAACAAAAAAAGTAAGTGATGTTAAAATGAAGCATCTATAGAAACATCATGTGACTGATTAGGTTAACTGGCAGCAGGTCAGCTGGGCAGAGGTTCACCAGTCTGCCACCATCAGTGACAGGGAAACGACATACTGGGACCATCTGTCTGTAGCAGCTTCTCGAGCCAAAGCAGATGAAATCGAATTGTTGTTGGAAGGAGAAACATATACACTTATCAGAAGGAGTTTCCCTTTGAAAGCTGAAGCTTTGAAGGATAAAGATGCCAGATTCAACATAAACTCTTCAAGTTTCCCTTTTTTAAAGACAACCTACCCCCGGCCAAGCTTTTCCCCCTAAAACAACCCATGATACACTATCCTCCTATCAATGGACAGTTGTAAAGACTTGTAAAGGTTAAAGGTTAAAAGCAAATGAGCCAGAGAGCCACAAGCAACGTTTTGAACCTTTAAAAAAAAACTTTGTCTGCAAATTGTTGAACAATTTCAAAAGAATGTTTCTCAGCGTAAAATTGTAAAGACTATCTCATCATATACAGTACACGCACAGTACACGCACAGTACACGCACAGTACACGCACAGTACGTGTGCATAATATCATCCAAAGATTCCAAGAATTTAAAGAAATCTCTGAGCGTAAGGCTGAGTGTGATGTGCCTGATCGTCCAGCTCTCAGGCTGCACTGCATTAACACAGACATGAAGTCAGTGCATGGGATCACTTCCAGACATCACAGTGCACACAGCTCTCATCTGCGCTGATGGGTTTTTGTGCACAGAAGAAGCTTCATGTGAACAAGATCCAGAAACTCCGCTGTCTCCTCTGAACCAAAGCGTCGTTTAATGACTGAAACAAAGCAGAAAACTGTTCTGAGGTCAGACAAACAAAATAATCCTGTGACTGAAGAGGGCAGGGCCACTGTAAGCCAGTGTATCTGTGTATTTCCGATAGTATAGAGGTACATTAGTGCCACATCTGGAAAGACACCGTCAGTGCTATTGTAGAACAACCACGATGCTAACCCTACCCCTGCAACAGCTTTAAAGTAGAAGAGTCCAGTCTGCCTGCAGTCCAGACCTGCATTTGGAGCACTGTGAAACAAAAATACTTCAGAGAAGACCCAGGAGTGTTGGGAATCCTCCTTCAGATAGGAATGGGACAACATTCCTCCCCAGAATCCAGAAACTACTCCCCTCAGTTTCCAGATGTTAGCGGAGCATTGATAAAAACAGAGGAGACTCCACGGTGGAGTAGTTCATATGTTTCTGCCTTCAAAGTTAAAATGAAACTGATGGAGGCCCGTTTCCTCCTAAAAAAGAAAAAAAAGTATCCATAACTTGAAATTTCGAGTTATGGATACTTTTATTTTCTCGAAATGTCAAGAAAAGTAGCTCGAAGTTTAGACTTCCTTTCCTCAAATTTTTGAGTTAATAACTCAAAATTTCGAGTTAGCGCTGCCAATCAGTGATCTATGTGAATGACGTCATTTCCTTGTTGCCCGGAAGCCCTCAGCTCAAACGCTACAGCTAAGCTACCAGTATTACAGCCAGTCATGACGCACAAATTGAGTATTTTCAGCTTCACACATGATGAAATCCTTGTGTTATTATCTGAATCACACGGTGTTACTATCAGCAAACCTACTCTGGAAAGCGCCAGTTTGTTGTGAACTGGTTTGGAGTGTGCATTCCTCCTTCCCATCCTTCTGGGTAACGAGGAAATGAAATCGTTCAGGTAGATTGCTGATTGGCAGACCTAACTCGAAAGTTCAAGTTACTTTACTCAAAATTTCGAGACTTTTTTTGTGGCGTAAACGGGCTCCCAGACAAACCCATTCTTACTTTAAACAGTTTTTAATGGGATCTGTTCTGCTGGAGATGAAATGTGAGATTTCCAGTCGATTGCGTTCTTTTGGAATTAGGGTTTTACTTCCTCGACGTCCCCAGTGCCGTACGCATGTCCCCAATTATGACTGCCTTCCACACTGGTCCACTGACTGCACGCACACAGCTTTGTCCTTACTCTCTGCTGAACTGTCAGTGAATACTCTGTATGTTGTAAGGACAACCAGCTCATCCCCACTGTAATGACCTCCACTGAGACCCGTTGATGCCACTGGTGAATCCCCAGTTGTTTGTTGGAAGACTTTGCTGTATTAATAAAGAGTTGGGGTCAGTCTTTTGTGCAGATCAGCCCCTTGTTATCAGTTATCCTGCCACTCCATACTGGTCCTGCAGCAGAGGACTGTCGCATTGCCCCCATCTTTTCTTGTAACAGCGATTCTCATCACACACGATGTGGTTTGTGCACAAGATGGGCGACACATTTAGCTCAGCCTCATAGTGGCAATTAAAAGAGCACTGAGATTTCTGAAGGCTTTATATCTCCCACCTGGTGTCCCACACTGGAAAACTGTGTCAACACAGGCAGTAAACACAACCATTAATCACATCAGCAGCCCACAGTAATGAAATTCAAGAATTATTGGTGATAATACACAACATTAATAGAGCTGCTCTGTTTACGCAAAACAGAAGCGAGAGTAAAGTTGTGCACTAAGCAAGATTTAAATTTAAACCTACAACACGCTGTGGAGGTCACTTAATGACAAACAAAGGGAAACATCAATTAATAATTCCTGAAAAGCGCGCATAAATGTTTGTAATTATAACGAAGTGTAAGCAAATGTTTTTAGGACCACAGGTTCAGAAACGTGCTTCACAGTGATGCTCTTGCTGCGTATAATAGAGCGCATTGATCATTGCTGCCACAAACCACAGTCGTTCATCTCAAAGGCTGCAGCTGCTGTTGAAATATGAAGCTGGTGATTTCTCGAGTCTTCATTAACTTTTAACAAATATGCTGGATGTGTTTTTCCACCCAAAAGAAATCTAATAAATGTTTCACTCCTCTCCAATAGTCCACAGACATATGAAATCATTCTCAGCATTTAATAAATGTTGAATTATTTTTAAATATTTCACTGATGGTTTTGAAGTTTTCCATATTTAATGTTATATTTCTTTACAGCACTGATGATATGTGCAGACGGTTCATCGTAGTTTCTGTTCGGCTGATTTTCTCTCGTCTGCTCCGTCAGATGTTCAACAACGAATCATTTGGGTCACGAGCTTCCCTTCGTCACTTCATAGGTTTCAGTTTTGAGCATCGTGTTTCTGTTAGCCTGGTCTAATTTATCAATTTTAAACGTGGTCAGAGAATTAAAAATAAAAGAGTCAAATAAATGTTTATAATAAGATGTTTATAATTAAGAACTAAGGGAACACATGAGATCTCAATAGGAAATCTATACTGACGTGGAGCGGGTGATGTGTTGGGAATGAAAGGAAGTCGCATCATTTGATGGAAGCGCTGAAGTCACAGACGCCGTGAAAATCCGAGCGAACAAAAATGATGCAGCAGCCTGGTAAATCTGACAAACAACTCCTGATGAGACGACGGACGCTGTCCCGGGACCTCCTGCCACATCTGGACCAGA
The DNA here is from genome assembly GCF_041146795.1 of Maylandia zebra. Lineage (NCBI taxonomy): Eukaryota > Metazoa > Chordata > Actinopteri > Cichliformes > Cichlidae > Maylandia > Maylandia zebra. Next base: position 36,036,575 of record NC_135182.1, read on the forward strand.
GCATCACTGAGCTCCTGAGGTGCTACCTGGCACTGCTAACATTAGCATCAGGAACACGTGAACATGGGCGCCAATCAGTGGTGTCAGCGCCCACGAGGCCGGGTATTGTCACGCACCAGGTAGAACCCAGGACCACCGCAGCAGCAGCGGGACCGATAGCGGGTCCAAGAATCTCATTCTGACTTCTATGGCCTGGCTTATGTCTCCACATGGACGTGCGTCTCCAGACTGAACCGTTCATGTTAAACGACGTTCTCCACGACTTCTCCAGACATGTTCACATCTGTCACACGTGCTCAGGCTGAACCTGCTCTCGTCTGTGAAGAGCACAGGGTGCGATCGGTGGACCTGCCAGTTCTGGTATTCTATAACCAGTCGGGCTCCACGGGGCAGTGAGCACAGAGCCCGCTAGAGGGCGTCGGGCCCTCAGGTCACCCCCCTGAAGTTCTGACTGACGGTCAGGAGTATTCAGACCAGTGGTTGATGGTCATTTTGTAGTTCGTGCACATCCTGCTCCTCCTTCCACACATACTGGTCCTGCAGACAGTTTACGGCCCTGTCCAGCTTCCTGTTCCTGGAGTCTCTGTCATGCTCCTGAGATCATGCTGGGAGACTCACTGATAAGCTGTCCTAGAAGAGTTCAACTCCCTGGAGCGTCTGCAGATTGTCCAAAATGCTGCAGCGAGGCTTCTGACAAAAACATACTCTCATGTAACACCGTTGCTTATACAGCTGCACTGGCTCCCTGTTGAATTCAGAGTCCACTTTAAGATTCTGGTTCTGACATTTAAAGCTCTTCAAGAACAAGCACCAGCGTACACCATTGAACTTTTACAGCCCTACGTCTCTAGCAGGTCCCTGAGGTCTTGTGATCAGGGCCTACTTGTTATTCAGTATACAAGACTGAAAACCAAGGGTGACAGAGCTTTTGCTACTGTGGCCGCCAGACTGTGGACTCTCTTCCTCAGAACTTAAGATCTGCAGACTCAGTGATTACTTTTAAAAAACAGCTAAAAACATCTTTTTAAAATTGCATTTTGTTAACTTTTGACTGTTTTAGTTTCATACCTCGTGAAGCACTTTGTGATCTTTTATCTAGAAATGTGCTATATAAATAAAATTTTACTTTTTACTTACTTATCTTTTTTTTGCCTGTTTGGTGAGTTTTCCTGACGTGCACCACAGACCGGCTCTGCTGCACCATCATTCTGTCTTCTGTGCTACACTTAAGTAATCATCATATTTCTAGTTAACTGGAGATGAACAATGTGTTAGGTGATGTGCTTCTGCTATGAGTGAATCAGATACACCTGAGTTATTTGAATGCAGTTTTATTGACAGATAGAAGAAACTGCAGTGGCAGAGGCAGGGTCTTTTAAGTGGGGGGGCTTAAATGTCTCACAAAGATACAGGACCTGAACCTTTAAGGACTTTTTATGTGTCACTGCTGTGCTGAGAGGAGATGCTCAGCTTATCACCATCAGCATCAGCCAAGTATTGATAAAGTATCTCTCATCCTAAACTCTGGCATGTTTGAACTGATGCTCTGCTGTTACACATTACATGCCTGCTATCAGTTGAACATGAAAGATCGTGCTCGTCCACTAACACCAAGCCGAACAGTGTTTTTGTAGCACCAACGAGCTGTTTAAGAAACGCTCTATAACAAGTGGCACCATGTTGCTGAAAGTCCAAAACATTTCCTGTCTGCACTTCACAATAAACGTGTGGTTGGTGGGAGGTTTGTATCAACAGTACTTTCAGCAGCTCTGGATCAACTGCTGCCGAAGCCATCGTGTCTGACCCGCAGCCACTCTGTGGTGAATCTCTGACCACGCACAGACGTGCACAGAGTCCCGAGGAGCTGCTGCAGGGACGGCTCAGGTTCAGGAAACGAAAATAGCACCGGTGATGCTTGGAGGGGGCGATATGGTGGCCACTCCCCCTCCACCTGTACAGATGAGTTAAAACAGGCTAATTTGCTTCAGTTTGATGGCTGACCTTTAAATGTAACAGCTTCATCTCTTTAAAGTGTTCTTAAATCCTCGAGTCTTTGACGTTAAGTCGATCGAAGAGACAGCACTTAACATTACTCACACAATAAATGGATCAAGGTATGTTGGAATAAAATAAAAATATCTGGATTGCATTCAAATCACACAAAAATTCTGAATATTTACCTGTTTAAAAACAGTTGAAAAGAGACTTCTTCTTCCAGCATTTCTATTTAAATGTAAAAAGTCTGAAAAGCCTACACTTGAAAGTTTCCCAAAGTGAAAATTGGTTTTCTAATGACATGTTGTCAGTAATGAATGTCAGCAGCCCAGTTCTTCCTCACAGCCTGCAAATGAAATTGGCAGTTTTCAAGCAGCATTCGTGCCGGGCCCAAGGACTTGCTAGCTTCCATTTAATCTGTCACACACCGCCATTAAATGCAACAGTGACAAAAAAGCGTAAAAAAGCATCTGCATTTTTCCAGGAGACTCGGTGTACCTTGTTCTTGATTAAAAACAAATGCTCCAACAAAATCATTACATCTGTTAGAGTCCTTTTTGGAGCCGAGCCCTCAGTAACAACAGCTGGATCTGTGGCATTTCAGCCCAAGTGAAGAGTTTTCATTGTGAGGCTGCTGTGGCTTCAACAGGAGATGCTGTCTGGCCCCCTGGTTCAGGGTTGGTCAGGATGAAAAGACTGAATTTAATGTTGCTATTATAGCATCTGACAGTCCTGCTGACGATGTACCATCAAATATACAAACTTTGTTGTCCTGATGTTTGCCCAACACGAGCAGATGTAGTGTTGCTTTCACTGGTTTGGACCAGGCTCCATGTTTCTCATCTGAAATTTAGAATAAGGCCACAGCCACCGAGGGGTCCTCAATGATTAATGCTGCTTAGCTGTGTGTGCCACCTGTGTCTCAATCCCAGTGAAGCCAGCTTTAAGCTCTAATACAGTTCGTACAGGCGAGTTTAATAAATGGATGAATGTTTATTTCCTCTGTATTTGAACGTGGGCCTGACTCACTGGTGACCATCTGAGGAAGTCAAGGATTTGGCTTCATTGAGCCACTGTGGCACTGGGTGACTGGGCTGTCCACTGGGAGGCTCTGTGGCTCAGCCCCCATCATCAAGTCTGCAGGTGTCCTTGGTCAGGATACTGAACCCCAAACCTGAAGCATCCACCACTGTTTGAGTGGTTAGAAGCTCTTCGTTTTAGTCCTGGAGCTGCATTCATATCTATGTAGCATCATGCATGTTGTATAAACACGAGTAATATCACTGCAAAAGCTTCTTATGAAGTGGTCACCTGTGACTGCAGTCACCGTGCATCAGCAGCTGCAGTGCCAAGCAGCACACGGACCCCAAATCTGTGTCAGCAAGAGCAAAAACCCTTTGCCCACTCCTCAAAAATCAGACCCGCCCACTCTGCGGGGTGACAACCATCCCACAGGACAGAGGGGTAAAAAGGTTCCAGCGCCAACAGCTTTTCAGATCACTTTCTGAAACGAGTGGATAATTAAAGGCGTCTGTTTGTGTAATCGGTACATTCTGATAACCCAGAAAATGAGTTCCTCTCAGGAATGATTATTCTTCAGTAGCCCCAATGGTTCCTCTTTAAAATTCATCTTAGACGGATCCTCTGGAAACAGGAGACCTGCTATAACCAAGGAGGCAGCGGGGATTTGTTAAGCTTGATCTCAGTAATTGTTCTGTGGGTCTGTAAGCCCTTTATGAAACATTTCTCCTTTTCCCGCTCTAGTCTTAATAAAACTATGTATAACTTATTATTTGCCCCCTGGGATCAGCTGTCTTATAGATGAATTCTTTTTTTAAAGTGAAAATGAAACTGCACATCTTGATTATCCACGGCTTGATCTTATTGCTTTAGTTACTTAGTATCCTCGAGGTCTGAGCTTGTCATTGTTTCACCTTTGAACAGGATTATGTTTATGTGTATAAATACAGTGGGGCAAAAAAGTATTTAGTCAGCCACCGATTGTGCAAGTTCCCCCACTTAAAATGATGACAGAGGTCAGTAATTTGCACCAGAGGTACACTTCAACTGTGAGAGACAGAATGTGAAAAAAAAAATCCATGAATCCACATGGTAGGATTTGTAAAGAATTTATTCATAAATCAGGGTGGAAAATAAGTATTTGGTCACCTCAAACATGGAAAATCTCTGGCTCTCACAGACCTGTAACGTCTTCTGTAAGAAGCTTTTCTGTCCCCCACTTGTTACCTGTATGAATGGCACCTGTTTGAACCCATCATCTGTATAAAAGACACCTGTCCACAGCCTCAAACAGTCAGACTCCAAACTCCGCCATGGCCAAGACCAAAGAGCTTTCGAAGGACACCAGGAAAAGTATTGTAGACCTGCACCAGACTGGGAAGAGTGAATCTACAATAGGCAAGCAGCTTGGTGTGAAAAAAATCAACTGTGGGAGCAATCATCAGAAAATGGAAGACATACAAGACCACTGATAATCTCCCTCGATCTGGGGCTCCACGCAAGATCTCATCCCGTGGGGTCAAAATGATCATGAGAACGGTGAGCAAAGATCCCAGAACCACACGGGGGGACCTGGTGAATGACCTGCAGAGAGCTGGGACCAAAGTAACAAAGGTCACCATCAGTAACACACTACAACGGCAGGGAATCAAATCCCGCAGTGCCAGACGTGTTCCGCTGCTGAAGCCAGTGCATGTCCAGGCCCGTCTGAAGTTTGCCAGAGAGCACATGGATGATACAGCAGAGGATTGGGAGAATGTCATGTGGTCAGATGAAACCAAAGTAGAACTTTTTGGTATAAACTCAACTCGTCGTGTTTGGAGGAAGAAGAATACTGAGTTGCATCCCAAGAACACCATACCTACTGTGAAGCATGGGGGTGGAAACATCATGCTATGGGGCTGTTTTTCTGCCAAGGGGACAGGACGACTGATCCGTGTTAAGGACAGAATGAATGGGGCCATGTATCGTGAGATTTTGAGCCAAAACCTCCTTCCATCAGTGAGAACTTTGAAGATGAAACGAGGCTGGGTCTTCCAACATGACAATGATCCAAAACACACCGCCCGGGCAACAAAGGAGTGGCTCCGTAAGAAGCATTTGAAAGTCCTGGAGTGGCCTAGCCAGTCTCCAGACCTCAACCCCATAGAAAATCTGTGGCGGGAGTTGAAAGTCCGTGTTGCTCGGCGACAGCCCCAAAACATCACTGCTCTCGAGAAGATCTGCATGGAGGAATGGGCCAAAATACCAGCTACTGTGTGTGCAAACCTGGTAAAGACCTATAGTAAACGTTTGACCTCTGTTATTGCCAACAAAGGTTATGTTACAAAGTATTGAGTTGTATTTTTGTTATTGACCAAATACTTATTTTCCACCCTGATTTACCAATAAATTCTTTACAAATCCTACCATGTGGATTCATGGATTTTTTTTTCACATTCTGTCTCTCACAGTTGAAGTGTACCTCTGGTGCAAATTACTGACCTCTGTCATCATTTTAGGTGGGGGAACTTGCACAGTCGGTGGCTGACTAAATACTTTTTTGCCCCACTGTATGTAGAGAAATGCAGTTTTGCCTGTGCCATCGCAGTGACAGTGAAGGTCTCGATATTGTTATATGTGTCTAATGCTCAGCTCAGTCTCCACCCAGCGCAGCAGGTCCATTAACTGAAGACAGATAAACTCCTGCCATGCTATCATCATTCTCTAAATGAATGCGTGTCTATTAGGGTCCCTTATAGAAGAGGATACCTGCCACATTCCTCTGGAACAACCTGATAATTGTCCACAAGGCCTTTCTTATTAGAGTGATTTACCATTAAAGCCGGGCGCAGTGAGTGACACCAAGTGCTGCTTGGCTGCCATTAGCGGTCACCTTTCCATTGGTGCTGGCTTTTACGATTGCCGTTATGGAGATGTGCTGTGATCATTGCTTTTACAGCCACTTTTCACTTCAACGTATTTGAAGACGCTGAGCACCACTCATCTCACAAACACTTCTGTTTGCCCTTGTGAAAGCATTAGGTAGTAAATCATGAGCATAATAGGCGTTATTACTCTGCAATTAGTGACTTTCTTGTCTGATGCAATTCGATTTTTTCTTTGCGACGGATGTTTTGTCATTGAGAAGAACTCACACATCAGTTCCTCCCAACAAGAATGTGGGAATGTTAAAGCTGCAGACGGCAGAGGAAAATAGCAGTCCTCCCATAAACAGCAACAACGAGCTTCTACATTACACTGAAGTATAAGTGAGGTTTGGGGAACATCACAGAGCTTCCTCAGCTCCTCTGCACCGGCTACTCTTCTGAAACATGGTTGCTGCAACAATCAATATGGATCAATCAGCAATTTATCTTCTGTGAAAACACTCACTGTTTAAAACACAACCAGCCACTGTGGAAATACGTCGAGTGCTGAATGACACCACAGATGTAATCCTGTCACAGGTCCCAGCAGGTGGAGTTAGTCACACCTGATTAAGCACCCGAAGCATGACGTGATGGACAGCAGCTTAGACTCAAGATCAGTTTGATCATTTTTGAATATTATGAATAAATTCCAGAAGCTGAGAGTAAATCAGGATCATGTTAAAGTTACAGAGTTTTATTTTGGTCACAGCCGTCTAAGAAACATTCTTCCTAAACCAGTTCAGCCACTAACCTCAGGGAAGCGGATACTGGGAGGATTCTTCCAGATTTCTGAAACTAGTTCAGCGCTGAGACGTCTTCTCTGACATATTTTGAAGATAGTTGTAAGAAACGTTTTTAAACCTCAAACTTCACGCGGGAGCCTCTTCAATGGACATCCAGAAAGAACTCGTGCTTTCTCTCTGACATGAAATTCATATGAGCTGTTCGCACTAAAGTAAAAAGCACCATCACTTCATGCGGAGACCCCTTTGGCGCCAGCAGCAAGGCTGGAGCCGAACAACAACACCCTGATTACGACTGTGTTGAGTCTGTTCTTCCCATTCATGCAAGGCCACCTGGGTTGGCTGGAAGACTGTTTACTTAGCCTGGCGGGGCGAAGGACACTGTCTCAGCTGAGCTACGGACACGCACACACACTTACACTGATATGCACACTGATCCCCCCTCCCTTTCCAAACGCCTTCGATGCTTGTGCCCTCCCGGGGAAGATGGCAGTCGACTGGACCAGCGCAGACATGCTGCAGGACCGGATGCGCTGTCTACACCGGCTCTCTCTCACCCTTTACCCGCCCTGTTGCTTGTCTTGTGTTTCTTTGGTGTGTTGATAGTCATGTGCTTTTGTGCTGAGGTGTTTTTTCTGTTATCACGCTCAAAGAATCACTCAGCAATCAGTTCAAATGCCAACAGCTGGTCCAACAGAGGCCCAGAGAAAGAGCAGAGATGTGGAGGGAGGCTAAAAGGGCCGTCGCCGTGACAAACGCTGCCATGGTAATGCAGCTTTAACAACGCTGAGGTGTGATGTGGGAGTTAATTATGAGCCAGAAGGTGAAAAACTGGCTCCAAACTCAGGAAAGCGACTCAGCAAACCTACTAACTGCTCTTCCAGTTAGATTCATCTGGATATGCTAACCTTTAATGACCATGATGGCGCCTTACACAGGACGTGTCACCCACTGCTAAAATGTGAAAGCAGTGTGGGGCATCGCTGGAGACAAACTCTTTCCCATCCAGCTCCTCCACACTCCTGTCTCCACAATGTCTCCATCTCTGCTGCTATCAGTTAATGAAGCCGGTGTGGAGCAGGGAGCAGCACTAAGCCAATCTGCAGGGCACAGACGAGGAGCGGGGGGGTTTGTGGACAGCGAGACACTCGCAGGCGGTTAGCTCGGGGGCGTCGAGCTTTACTTTGCAATCTGATACAGCCAAAGTTTGACTCTACATACTAAATAGAAAAAGCCTAAATATGGTAATAGAATAAATTGCCCCGAGATTTACTGGATGTCACGAGCGTGGGCACCAAGGAGGCATGTTGCTGAAGTGTAAAGCCATCTGAAATTGAGTTGGCAGCAGCACCTCTAAAAGAACCAGCCGAGGAAAAAAGCTGAAGATAGCTGAAGAGGAATATTCCCCCGAGGTGTCTGAATTGCACCAATAAGGAAGGAGTTGAGCCCTGTGGGTGGAAGGTGCAGTCAGGTTCACTGAATTCTACACAAGCCTATCAGTCTGAATATGACTTCTCCAGAGGGAGTGGATCCCCCACGCTCGGCTGTCGGCGCTGAGCTGTTTTTCTTTCTGGGGGTAATTTGTGACACTCCTCGGTGAGACATCAATTCTTCTTGACGTGGAGAGAAAACAGGAACATTTAAAGGCCTGTATTTGTCATTGTTTTTCCTCAGACAAATTTATTACCGGGGAGGCTGCTGGCCTTCGGGCAGCCAGCTCAGGGTTATTATACGTCTCCTTCATGTCGGCTGTGGGGCCGGTGAGCACACATGCGTTCATACGTGCTGATGTTCTGTTTTACTTCCACTTTTGCTGTTTGCCGATAACATAAATACTCGCAGCACTCAGCGTTTCTGACAATCCTGTGAAAACGTTTAACAGCAATGAGCAAATTTGGCGTGCCGGACAAACCGCTAACACGGTAACAAATTCATGAAGTGCGAATATCGCTGCAGAGTTCAAGTTAGCAGCACTGCAGAACATATTAAACACGATGCCTAATTTATTCATCTCTTTGGTTTCACAGCGGTTCCAGCTTGCAGCTGCGTCTTAACAGTTGGCAGCAAAGTTAAGAAGGAGTACACAGCGCAGCCAGATTCCACGTCAGCTCGACTTGGTTTCTAAAACTTCTCGCTCGAATAAATGCTCCATCTGTCTGTCCTGATCTCATCACCAACACTGCGTCTAATCCTGCCTCCTCAGACACATCACAGCATATTCGCTGACGATTCTCCTCCAAATCAGATGACATTCTGGATTTCGCCGGGGGAGTCAGACCTCGCCGAGTCTTGAATGGCGTCCAAGGTGACATTTTCATCTGAGCCCTCTTCTTATGGCGGTCTTCTCCGTTCCCTCTTCAGGAAACAAGTTCAACCACTAACCTCAGGGAAGCGGATACTGGGAGGATTCTTCCAGATTTCTGAAACTAGACGCTGAGACGTCTTCTCTGACATATTTTAAAGATAGTTGTAAGAAGCGTTTTTAAACCTCAAACTTCACGCGGGAGCCTCTTCAATGGACATCCAGAAGGAACTCGTGCTTTCTCTCTGACATGGCTGCTATGCAGCGACCTGCAGGTGGAAATACTCTGTAAGAGAAAGCAGACTGCAAAGCTTCTTGGCCTGTAATGTGAAAGCGTGTGTTTGGATACAAACCGTCCTAATAACGTGGGTCACCACACACACGCTCAAAGAATCACTCAGCAATCAGTTCAAATGCCAACAGCTGGTCCAACAGAGGCCCAGAGAAAGAGCAGAGATGTGGAGGGAGGCTAAAAGGGCCGTCGCCGTGACAAACGCTGCCATGGTAATGCAGCTTTAACAACGCTGAGGTGTGATGTAGGAGTTAATTATGAGCCAGAAGGTGAAAAACTGGCTCCAAACTCAGGAAAGTGACTCAGCAGACCTACTAACTGCTCTTCCAGTTAGATTCATCTGGATATGCTAACCTTTAACAGAGGCCCAGGATTTCGGGGTTGTTACCAGGACCGGCGCATAAATCCCACCACACACGATGCAATTTATCCTCTCCCAGCACACATATGTATGTACAGACACGTACTTCACGCTAAACATAACAGACTTAATGCCATCACACACAGTCACATATGGATACGGAATAACAGATGCAGACGTACACACTCAGAAACACACACACCCTCCAATAACTGAGAGGCAAGAGGAAGCTCACACAGGGAGTAATCTAGCACCAGGGAAAATGCCAAGTGTCTTATTAGTGGTTTAGCAGAGATGGCTGGGAATCGATGAACGACCCTACTGGTCACAACACGGCACTCCCGGAGACGCACACACATCGTGGCGCTCGCTCTGCGCTATCCATCATAACAAAACAACGAAGGGAAAAAAAGAAACCCCTCCACAGCTAAAGACTTCCTCCTTCTTATCCCCCTTCTGTTCTGTGCTTTGGGAGAGACGTGAGAGTGCTGCCAAGCAAAGGCACGATCAACATAAGGAGTCCCTTATTTTCCTCTTCGGTCCTTGGAGACGACCCCTCTATTCCACCTTCGTGCTGCACAACGATGTTTTTACTAAAGTTATTTTTCTTTTCATGTTATTCTTGAAACTCTTCTACCCACCCAAAAGTTTTTGAAGCTTTAATAAAAGCTGATCAAGGAAATCTTGCAGCCCTGCAGAGGTACACATGTGCATCAAAGCACTCGTTCGGCACATCAGTCCTTTCAGATGGTGAGCCGATGGGGAAAAGGAGTTACTATTAATGATGACAGCAGGTTACATGAATCTGTTTGTTTTAGTCACGTCTTTAGATCCACTGAGTTTGGTTATCCAGTGCTACCATCACACAGAGTACCATTTCTGCCAAAGGTCCTGGATCTTTGTATCCCAGGGAAACGTCAGAGCGGGCGTTCGCCGTTGGAGCAGCTGCACAGGATCTCATCCATGTCTTATACTTACCAACAACAGACTACAGAGTTAGTAAAAGTAGAGAATGTCAAACTTCCTGTAGACGTCTGTAGGTAACAGATGCCACCAAAGGCAGCTTGTTGTCTTTTTGGTAATTCCACCAAATTGTCTAAAAAAAGATTATATTCATAAAACAATAGAAGAATCGAAGAATTGCCAACAACTCTCCCCAACCTAACAAGGTGAAACTTCAAAGGAACAACTTTATGAAAACAGACATCAGGCAACGTTCAGTCCGAAGCATTTCCAGGTGTCACAGACGTGTCCAACCATCAAACGGGCTCATTGGAGATAGAAATCAAAGGAAAGCACCTGGAAACTGACGAAAATTCATGGAAATAAAATTATTTTAAGACATAACTGCCCCATAACAGGCAAATAAACTATACTGTGAATAACCACGTTTACTGAGTGACAGGAGCAAACAGACATCTTTTCTTTACAGTCTGAAAACTCAGGCCGTGCACCAAACTGTGACGTCCATCGTTCCAGTGCATTGTTGTCCATTTCTGATGAAAGCAGAAGCTTTCAACACATCAAATGTTCCATATTTATATAAATTATTTACATCACTGTAAAGCTCGATATCCTCACTGACATGACAGCTTTTTGTTTTGTGCTTCTGGCTGTTATATTAATGTTGTTATACATGACAGCAAAATTGCTTTATATTAATTACACACAGTAGTAGTTTGTGTTTCTTAGTAACTACATAAAGGTCACATGGCAACAAGTAGTCGGGAAATTATTAATATATGAAGAAAATAATTAGATAAAATCTCCTCAGTGTTAAGAGATGATTCACAAAAATATAAATGATTTATTATATATTATTTAACTTTTAGTAATATCATATGCATTCATGCATCTAATCTAAGGTACAAAATCCATATTTCATAAGCCATACTTTGTCATTTGGAGTAATGCATGGATGCTGTATCTGTACTGGTCCTCATTAGATCAAAGCAGAAATAACTGCACTCAAAGCACTAAAACCTGCAGCTCTGCCGTCATGCATCATCACTTCATTTTAATTATTTGCAGTTAATTTCATGTTCAAAAAGAAAACAGAGCATTAAACATCAAACATGCGATTCTCTGACTGGTGTGTCGCACCGTCGCATCCAAAGCGACGCCCTCGTGTAGTTAATGAACGATTAAGTGTAGCTGTGGCTGCAAAGCACTTCAGTGTTTTCCCTCTAATTCCTCTGCCTCTTTCTAATCATTAAGCAAGCTGCTGAGAAGTTACTGAAAGAGCGGAACAAACAAGGTTATTCCGCATGAAAGGTGTGCAGATTGCACGGCAGCGGTCGAACAGACAGGAAACAGCTGGTGGTTAATGGCGTTCCCGAAGAAGAGCTGCTGCTGTTCTGACCATCTTCCCCACTGCACTCTGGTTTTTCTGTTAACACTTTGGGCTCCTCGTCGTTGTGGCTTCCTGATCTGCCGTTGTCCCTGCTTCCCATTATTCACTCACAAAATGAACTACACAATGCTGTAGTGGCTCCAGGGAGCCTCTGTAAAGTTCAGCCATTGAAATAACCATTTATCCCAACGGCCCCTTGACACTCACGGCACCTGCACAGTTCTGCTAAACTGAAATATTATTTGGAAGTATAAAGTGACTCGTATTCAACTCGGGGTTGGCTGTTTCAGCCCAGTGTGAATGGGCCATGGTGTACAAGCTCCACCTCCAAACAAGATGGACACACAGCAGAAAAGGATTCAAATTAAGAGAATAACGGCCGAGTCACAGCAGTCGATGTTACAGAGATAAAAACCTCACTGACTCTAAAGTAGATCCATCAGAGTATTTATGGAAATACTATTCAGTCTAAATGGAGTAGTAAGAAAAAAGCAGAGTCTAACTTCACTTCCATCCGTCAGCTCATTGCTCATGTGCTTCCTCACCTCATAAAGGTCAGCCTCCCTCTGCTGCCAAACATTGATGCTAAACTCGGGGGTCATGATTGTCCCAGCCAACACAAACTATACCAAAAAAAGTTGCACACACTAAAAAGGTCATGTCTATAATGTAAAGTGAAAGTGATGAAAGCACGAAGTCAAACACGGCGGTGCAGGTGTGCAGTCCTGTGATGTTCTAAGCATGTGCGCTAAAACCAAAGTATGCTAGCAGAAATTAACTTTAGAGTTGGCTTTTCTCATGTTTCACACAGAAACAGAGGCAGCACCTTTCAGATTAGGCTCTTTGAACTAAAGCTAACTTTTAGAGCTTCATGTGTGTTTTAGCTGCACAGATGAACCTTGTGTTGGAGTCAGTTTATGTCATTGATACACAAAGAGGTGTTTACAGGCTTATAGAGCTGGTTTTGTACCCATGTGGTCGTTACATGTTTTGATATTTACATGTTTACACATCTGGATGTTTGCATGTGCATGTTCAAAGCAATGTCTACAGTCATTGGTTCAAAGCAGTAATAAGTATGTGTTGAATCTACCTCGTTGTTTTCCCTGCATTGATCCGAGTATAGGATTTCCTGGCTTCTATATGGCCAGTGAAGTATTCATGAGGGCCGTACACAGGAAGTGTTTGGTTGTTGTTGCTGTGCGAGAGGCTGCTAAGAAAGTTATCCGTCTGTTTCTAATCGCTTCAATCCACACAGCGATCCCTCACGTTACACTGACATAAAAGTTTCTAAGTTCATGAGTGACGACAGATTCATATTTACAGTCTTTCATTTCTAATGTCCTTCTCTCACCCCAGCCAATCACAGCAGATGGCCCCGCCCCTCCCTGAGCCTGGTTCTACTGGAGGTTTCTTCCTGTTAAAAGGGAGTTTTTCCTTCCCACTGTCACCAAAGTGCTTGCTAATAGGGGGTCATATGATTGTTGGGTTTTTCTCTGTACAATCCGGTTGTTCAGTCTGACGTCACTAGCCGTGTCTGGACCTAAACTCCGCAGCAGGTCCATATATCAAACGATCACTGTGGCATTACTGAGAGTTGAAAAACTGTCTAAAATCTTTCATCTTTAATAAAATGATCAGCATTCTGCTCTACCAGGTGTAACAACTGAGTTTAACATCCAGGCATCCATGAAAACAGAATTTATGACATTTAACGGAGTTAGAAGTTAGCAGGGAGTTAGCTCGCTAGCTTCTATCTAAATACAATATAGCATGTCCTGACTGCGGGGTTTTGGAAACAAATTAAAACGTACAGCTCAGCTATCACTTCCAGCATAAATGAAGACAGAAAACTAAACAGCAGTGACGTTTGTAGGGTTACTGAAGTTGGGCTAGCTGGTATATAATGATGTGCTACGTGACCGCTAGCGACACAGCTACAGTGGGGCAAAAAAGTATTTAGTCAGCCACCGATTGTGCAAGTTCCCCCACTTAAAATGATGACAGAGGTCAGTAATTTGCACCAGAGGTACACTTCAACTGTGAGAGACAGAATGTGAAAAAAAATCCATGAATCCACATGGTAGGATTTGTAAAGAATTTATTCGTAAATCAGGGTGGAAAATAAGTATTTGGTCACCTCAAACAAGGAAAATCTCTGGCTCTCACAGACCTGTAACGTCTTCTGTAAGAAGCTTTTCTGTCCCCCACTCGTTACCTGTATGAATGGCACCTGTTTGAACTCATCATCTGTATAAAAGACACCTGTCCACAGCCTCAAACAGTCAGACTCCAAACTCCGCTATGGCCAAGACCAAAGAGCTTTCGAAGGACACCAGGAAAAGTATTGTAGACCTGCACCAGACTGGGAAGAGTGAATCTACAATAGGCAAGCAGCTTGGTGTGAAAAAATCAACTGTGGGAGCAATCATCAGAAAATGGAAGACATACAAGACCACTGGTAATCTCCCTCGATCTGGGGCTCCACGCAAGATCTCATCCCGTGGGGTCAAAATGATCATGAGAACGGTGAGCAAAGATCCCAGAACCACACGGGGGGACCTGGTGAATGACCTGCAGAGAGCTGGGACCAAAGTAACAAAGGTCACCATCAGTAACACACTACAACGGCAGGGAATCAAATCCCGCAGTGCCAGACGTGTTCCGCTGCTGAAGCCAGTGCATGTCCAGGCCCGTCTGAAGTTTGCCAGAGAGCACATGGATGATACAGCAGAGGATTGGGAGAATGTCATGTGGTCAGATGAAACCAAAGTAGAACTTTTTGGTATAAACTCAACTCGTCGTGTTTGGAGGAAGAAGAATACTGAGTTGCATCCCAAGAACACCATACCTACTGTGAAGCATGGGGGTGGAAACATCATGCTATGGGGCTGTTTTTCTGCCAAGGGGACAGGACGACTGATCCGTGTTAAGGACAGAATGAATGGGGCCATGTATCGTGAGATTTTGAGCCAAAACCTCCTTCCATCAGTGAGAACTTTGAAGATGAAACGAGGCTGGGTCTTCCAACATGACAATGATCCAAAACACACCGCCCGGGCAAACAAAGGAGTGGCTCCGTAAGAAGCATTTGAAAGTCCTGGAGTGGCCTAGCCAGTCTCCAGACCTCAACCCCATAGAAAATCTGTGGCGGGAGTTGAAAGTCCGTGTTGCTCGGCGACAGCCCCAAAACATCACTGCTCTCGAGAAGATCTGCATGGAGGAATGGGCCAAAATACCAGCTACTGTGTGTGCAAACCTGGTAAAGACCTATAGTAAACGTTTGACCTCTGTTATTGCCAACAAAGGTTATGTTACAAAGTATTGAGTTGTATTTTTGTTATTGACCAAATACTTATTTTCCACCCTGATTTACCAATAAATTCTTTACAAATCCTACCATGTGGATTCATGGATTTTTTTTCACATTCTGTCTCTCACAGTTGAAGTGTACCTCTGGTGCAAATTACTGACCTCTGTCATCATTTTAGGTGGGGGAACTTGCACAATCGGTGGCTGACTAAATACTTTTTTGCCCCACTGTATGTTAGCATAATATAAACAAGCTAACTTTTTTTCCACTCGATAAAAGTTAACGTGAGTGTTCTCGGTGGTCAGGAACAAATGTAATCGCATGGCAGGATGCTGTAAAAGGACCAAACTTCAGCCAGAAGAACAACTGAGATAATCCATCCACAATACGAGGTTAGTCATTCATATACTGCTGCATGGGCTGGGCTGCAGTTACATCCTACGGTTTTAAAAACTGAGCTTAAATAAATGATTAGTGGTAATAAAAGCCGAGGGAGGTCAACAGGGATCACTGACTGTTTTAGGAGCTTTTTGAGATCAAATAGAAGAAAATACAAAACATTAAACATGTTAACAACACAAAAGCCATATTAAACGCAGACTACTTTAGGCCCGGAAGTAGGATTCGTCGCGTCATCACTGAACAACCGGATATAAAGCGCCTTGAGGTCTCTGTTGTTGTGATTTGATGCTGTATAAATAAAATTGAATTGAAAAATTGAATGTCTGCTGAAATTGCACTGATTTGGATTATTTACTGTTTCACTGTAGTTAAAGTGTGGAGGTAACTAGCAGCCGAGGCTCGGTGCAGAACGTTTTAGCACACTGCTGCCTCTCATTGATCATCGTGGGGTCGGTTTGGTGTCCTTTCAGACTGGAGTGAGATGGTCTGAGGTTCGGTTTAAGCCCTGAGTTGTATTTTAGAAAGACTGTAAAATCAGATCCAAGCACAAGTGTATGTGAGAGTATTCATAATAAGAATGGAAGCAGACAGAACGACGGTCTGCTGCTTCTCCTTTAATTCGTCCTTTTCACTCGTACCCAGATCTGGATGACCATCTACAAGGAAAGAACACTGTGTCTACCTCTCTCATTAGCATCCAATTAAATTCTGTCTAAACAAACACACAGTCAACAATTACTTGTTCTGTGTACTTTGTTTATTTACTCTATTTTTCTATAATGAGAATATTTAGTCCTTTCTGCCTCGAGGTTACGGCGAGCATCTTTTTGTGCTTCCCTTCAGAAACCCGTCTGTTACAGATGTTAGACTGACAGATACAAAACAGCAGAGCTTCAAACAACATTGTCAGTCCACATTTCTTCTGCAAGCAGCAAACTTATACTCATTATTCTGGGCTTCAGTTTATCACTATTTCATGTACAATTTGCAGGATACTTAAAGGGTGCACACACTTTGGATTCTGGCTCGCAGTGCGAGATGAAAAGTCAAAATCATTCACCTCAGTGTCTGTTCAAATTTTCATGGCGGTCTATCCAGTAGTTTTATTCTCGGCCAAAGAACTGATGCACTGATGCAGTCGAACTGACTGATGGACAGCACCCTCCTTAAAGTCTCACCGCTGGCACGGGTAAAAGAAAAAAGCCAAGCGTGCAGGCGTACTGTGACAGAGACAAAGCCTCGTCCCGAGCTTACAACACACGGGATGGAGGGAGTACAAGGGATAAATGAAGAGCTTATCCCTGCTATAAATCCAACTTAATTCCAGTGTCTAATCAGTATTCTGCCAAAGCCCTCTTTCACACATATTTTCATCTGTTATGCTAACCTTCCAGTGTCTGTTAGAGAATCCTGAGTGGAATACCTTCCTTTGGTAACCACAGAGAAATGGTAATGTGGGTTTGAGGCTGTGCCAACAAAGAAGCTGCAGCGGGTTCAGTGAATAGATATATTCAAACAAAGAGGAAGCACTGACATCCCCCACACTGCAGGAAAAAGCAGCCTTGGTGGGTATTAGCTCCTGTAATTAGTGGACAGTGTTTAGTGAAAGTAACACACGAAGCTGTAGTGGTGATTACACGACACGTCTTTAACACAGAAGCTAATACAAAGCAGAGAGAAGCAGGACAAAGGCACTTCTGTAATTCAAAATGAAACACATGCAGTTTCCATGTGTGAAAATTAGAACAGGATCCTCAAACGTAATAATATAATAGAGCAACAAGCACTTACACGAGTGGCTCACAGCACTCAAAAGCAAAAACAGCAAGGCTATTAAAAGAATGGAAACGTTTCAGGCTGCGTCCACACCACTGTGGACAGTTTTAAAAATGCTTTTTCCGTCCACACTGAGAAAGAAGAAAGAAAGAAGAGCCCTCGGCTCACTCAGAAATGCAGAATAAGTGATTTTAAAACATAAAGAAGAAGAAAGGGAGACTGACAGGACGTGTCATAAGAGTCACGTTCACCAGATGATGGTGGGAAATAGTTTGGTTGTTGGACAAAAGAGACAAGGAAAAATGAAAGAATCTATCTCATCGTTTCAACAAAGGCCGTTTGTTCACTGTAGATGGATGAGACGACTTTACAGAACACAGATTTTCAGAGAAATCTCAGAGGCATCAGATGCATATAGACGAGTATAAATGAGGAAGAGCACGTCACAATCAATTACTAGACTCTGTGCATGTTTATGAAAGATTAACATAGGAAAAACGGCATTTTATCAAAGAGAATATAGAAATGTGATAGAGTAGAAGGGTTCTCACAGCAGTACGGCAGGTCTGACTGGCTGTGACCAGAGTCAGAGAAGTCAGTGCCAATCAAAGAATCCCTTTAATTTTTCAGGTTATTCAATAGAAAAAATATATTTTGTACTCATGAATATACATAGATTAACATGCAAGTCTGTCTTGCAACAGGCCTTTAATTAATCCTTTAAAAATATAAACAGGTTTGTGGAAGTCGCCGTGTTCCCTCGTGGCTGGTCTCTAGTCACGTATACGGTATAACACCAAACACCAAAGGACGAGAGAAGTCGTAGGCGTGCCGTGGACGGACATTTAAATTTGTGTCTGCACCTCAGACTCAAGCTATGAATGATCGTACCTGTTTCATTATCTGAGACGATAGACGAGGTCCCCGTCACCAAAGGAAAGTGAAGCCACGACACGTCATCTGCTTCCTCTTTGCTCTTCTCCTGATCTGAAGTCAGGGCTCTAACACATGAAAACCTGCATAAACACAGTCATTGTCACAATTACTTATTGTCAGCAGATTAAACATGTGACCCTCCCTCTACCAATGTTTAGCCGCTCTTGTGGCTAAACAACAGCAGCTGGTTTTAAGCTAACAATATGCCAGCTTATATTAGGCTCTGGTGTCCTAAAATCAGAATTTCTCTCTGATATATCAGTTTGATCACATTCTCACATCATGTGTGAGTGTATTCAGAGTGTCAGAGTCCAACAAAGCTACATCCACTCCAAAAAGAAGTTCCTCTAACACAGATTAACAGCAGCTAAAGCAGGCTAACAGAGGCTACAGCAGGCTAACAACAGCTAAATCAGGCTAACAGAGGCTACAGCAGGCTAATAACAGCTAAAGCAGGCTAACAGAGGCTAATAGTAGCTAACAGAGGCTAAAGCAGCAGAAACAGACACAAAGGTTCTGTCTTCAGCAGCTCACCTCAGTATGGCTAGGGATGGGTATCGTTTAGGTTTTATCCAATACCAGTACCAAACCGGTACTTTTGAAACGGTGCCGGTGCTTAAACGGTGCTCAAACCGGTGCTTAAAGAATGGAGAACACAAAATTGGTCCAAAAACCTCTCATGTTCAGCTGTTTTTTTGTAAAAAGATAACAATGTTAGCCTTTTCTGCAGCTATGGGGCATATATGGTATCACTCTTGGCTGGAAGCAGTGCTTAAACAATGGAAAAAACACAAACTTTGTCTAAAAGCCTCTCATGTTTAACTGTTTTCCACTTTTTCTTTGGTCATTTTAGCCTTTTTGGCCAGGGTGAAGGGAGTATCTGCCATCAAACAAGAAGACAGCCGCATGTAGCTATGATGATGTTTGCTAGTTCACCTTACATGCATTAATGTAATAACGTGGTTAGCCTACTCAACGTAAATTACACACGAACAACATTAAGCTACTCACGCAGAGAAGAACGGCTGCTGCTGCATCATCATCCTCATCATTCCTGCTACACTGGCAGGGCTAGGGGCCAGGACTCTCCTCTTCGGGTTTTTGGGGGATGTTGCTAACTCCGGTCCGATAACAGGCACCACACCCGCAGTAGATGTGCTCGGTGTGAGGTCTGGCAGCAAGCTATCAAATACGGAGCATTTCTCGGCTTTTAAAAAAAACGCTATGCGTCGCCAGGTGTTTCATCGGATTTGAGGTGTTACCTCCTTTGACAGTATCACAGTATCAGCTTAAAGCACTTGTTGCTGCTGAGTTTGCATCTTTTGCTGTGAAGTACAGCCAGACTTTGACCGCTTTGCCTTGGGCGTTTTTAATCTGTAGCTCCGCTCTAAAAGAACGTACGTACCTGGCCCCGCCTACTATCCTCGGAAACGTAAAATGATTGGCTAGAATCCAAAGTGTGTCACAGCTCAGGAAAAAAAAGCACCGAAATGTGATGAGCTTCATGTCAGACCTCTTTCATGAAGCTTTTAAGCCTCTTCTGTATAAATAAAGGTGGAGACTTCACAGCAGGGATGTGTACATTTACTCAAACACTTTTTAATGTACTTAGTTACTTTAATGTACTTAGTTACTTTAATGTACTTGTAAGGATTTCCATGTTGTGCTGCTTTCTGTGTTTATTCCATATTTTGGATGCATCCACTACACTGTATACTCCATACGATTTATTTTAAAGCTTTAGTTATTATTTTGCTGATTCAGTATCATAGATCAAACTGTCCAGCCATTTATAAGTTATTAAAATCATCATCGTCAGCTGCAACATTAAAGAGATTTACACATCAATAAATCAATAATCACAATCCACTGATATCATATATAGAACAGAAATGCATAGTGAGGACAGTTACTTTAGCTACTATAAATATATTTTGGAAGTACAACTTGTTTACTGTTTAGGGACTTGATAAGGATCATGACTTTTAGGTTATGATTATGATTATGTTGAAATTATCATGCAGCACCACGTTTCGCATGATAAAGCTGTAATAGATGACAGGGCTGCACATGAGCCTGAAAATCCTGTTTTCTGTTCTGATTGTATTTCTGTAGAAACACTCTGATGTCCTGTGGGCTCCTCTGGCGTGTTCTTGGTCCCTGTGCACCACATTTAAAAATACTGGAAAACTCCTGCCGCTGCATCTTTGATTCAGTTTGAATCCTCGGATCTTCCGTACTCCACGGCACGCTGCAGTCAGACACCTTACAGTAAAGATAGATCACTTTGGACATTACAGCAGAAAGTGGAACAGAAGGTTGTCAGTTCTTTGATCCAAGTCCTGTGAGGCCTGGATGCGCACAGCGCTACCTGCAGAAGAGTAATATCACATCTGAATAACTGTTTGATGTTAGTTAAACCTGCCCCATTGTTACCTAATTGCCACCTAATTTTATAGTCACACTGCACATAGTATGTAAATGTTATGCTTCTTTTAGACGTCTGAAATACCTGAGGGAGGCTGAAGTGTTGGTGCACCAAAGGCCAACCAGCAGCGGAATAATTGGGGGAAGGAAAGGCTGCTGATTATTATGGGGTTCAAAGGTTCTTCTGTGGAACCAAACTTCAGCGAATCCCAAGGCGGTCGGTTAGGTCGGCTCCTTCCAAACAAACACGATGAATGCACGGAGCAGGAATCAGAAGAATCCATTCACACGTTTGATGTTTTTGCCAACATAATAAATGAAGCCTGCAGTACAGAACAGTTCCCTACCTGTGAAATCTGCAGCAAATACAACATCATAATGAATCTCATTCGAGAAGCATACAACAAATGTACTAAATCTATAGGGACTTCACGAAGGAAGCAGATGTGGCAGACAACGTCAAGGAAACAGTGAGTGTCGTTGTACAAAGTGTGTTGGACACAGGAGAAGGTGACAGCTGTAGAGATGTCAGGGACTTTGACGTGGTCCAGATTATCTGCCTGTAAACGGCTCACAAATGCTGTTCTTGTGGTCAGAGGTCACAGGACGGAGAAACCATACAGCAGTGACAGGACATGAAACCAGTCTGATCCACAGAGGCTACATCACAGGCCTCAGATAATCAGCTGCTCGCGTCTTGTTGTGAGATAGAAGGTCACCTTCATGTCTTGTAGCGTCCAGGCCTCAGCAGGTCCACGCTGCACCGACCGTCTCGTAGGTGGTCGTGACGTTTTGGCTCATCCTTCTTATACTTCTGAAAAATAGTTTTAGAAAACTCTTCATAAGACATCTCAAACTTGACATGAGAGTTTTTTAAGGACTTGTGCATCTATTTTGCCCCGTAGCTGATGTCTCATCCCTACCTGTCAGCCAAAAGCGACCTGCTGCGCTAAGGTTTCACACCCCTACAGCCACATGTGCTCGGACTGAATTCATTATTCTTTAATGGCACGCGCACACAAACTCTTAAGTTCCTGATGCAATTATTGCTCATACACCTCATGCAGATAAATGTGAGCTGCACTGTAGTATCCTGCTGTTCCTTATTATAAATAGCCTCTAATGAATCGTTACTTCAAGCCTACCGATAGGCCTTTGACATGAGTTATGTGTTATGGTGGTTATGAGAGCACACTGCCAGGAATCATCAGATGGGGTAATTATTGCCTCCTCCAGTTTAATCCGCCTTGGCCACATCCCTACATGTTGCACTGACATTGCGTGGAGGTGTTTCAGAGGCTTTTCTCGCCCTCCCTCATTCTGGATCGCACTTTGTTGGCTGCACGGTACTTTTGATAAACCAACATAAAAGGTTTTTGTAAGACACCATCAGATCAGCTTCAGTGCACCATAGCATTGATTTTTCAAGTGTCTGGAGCTCTGCTGCAGAGATGGAGTTTTCTACAAAAGATGTTCCTTCATTTAGTGTTTTGATGATATTTTGGACCGTGCACCGTCTGAGACGTCGGCCCAGTGTCACGACTTTTCAGCTGAGGCTGGATGGTGATGGTCATAGCATGTGGTTCACTTCATTTTCATACTTTCATACTCAGACCATTTTCTGAAATACTTGTGCCGTTTGGATGGGGCTAATGTGTGCTCGAACTCTCCCACTCCCACCAGAGCAGAGAGGTTTTACTGTAGCACAGAGAACGGTGATTTGCAGTGAAGCTTCCCTGTAAGGTGAAGCTCACAGCAGCACAGCAGCTCTCATAAAGAGGCCAAAGGCTGATTCATTACATGTCTCTGGGACTTCTGAGTTTTGCATCTGCAGCATCTTTTCTCTGTCATATGTTTCTATTTAATTAACTTGTTGACTTACCACAGGGAAAGTGCATTTTGCTGTAATAACAATGCTTGTTTTATGCTGCTGCAGTTGTGTCTGTTTGCATAGGTATTAGCCTGCGGAGGAACGTTTCAGACCCCGAGTCCTCCAACAACACGTAGCTCCACGGTGCAGTCTGACACTGGCTGCTGGGCTGAAACAGGAACAGGAGAAGCAGAAAAAACCACCAAAGACAAAAAGTAATTCCTGAAAAGCACAGACTGCTGCAAACACTTTTGTTTTTAACACTTGGTTTCAATTCAGCTGTTTCTAGTTAGGACTTTTCTCTGGAGCTGACTCACAGACCTGCTGTCCCACATACATCTGCCTTCATCTGGCAACAGACAGGCTCTGGAGCTGGACCGGCTCCCCGGCGTCTGCCGAGGAGGAGGGAACCGAGTGCTAGCTGGAGGAATGAGCGAGCTCCTCACCCTCCCTCCTGCGGGCCCATCACCAGCAGTAGGGCCACGACAGTTCAGAGTGATGTGGACTGGGCAGCGACCTGTTGGTCTGATTCCCAGTTGCTAAAAGTGGCTAATTAGTCATGTGTCTGTATATATTTTCCTTTCATAGTCTCTTCCCTTCTCCTTCTGACTTTCAAAAACAACACGGCTCTCTCCTGTGATTACTGACAGCAGTAAATTTACTTAGATGCACTCGAGTACCCGTCTTAGTGAACCCATCAAATCCTCTAATTGGCAAATGCATTTTCTAGGCTGGGCTCATCATAAAAGGCTCCTGATTGCAGAGACAGAGCCTCTTTCTGTTCAAGACAAAATTCTAAAATTATCGTCCTCTTTGCATAAAAAGCCGACCTATCTTTAGTAAAATGACTAAACCAACAAAATAATTAGAAGCATGGTGGGAATAAAGTGTCCATCCTCTCACTGTGCAGCAGGTTATTCTACATACATCAATCATCTATAACTAATTGTAAACAGAGACAGAGGTTTTATTACAGTATGAAATTATCAGTGTAATTAGATCCCGAGCATGTGAGCAACAGAGCCTCTCCTCCGATGTGCTCCCTCTTTGTACTACATGTAGGCACACTGATAAGGATGATGAACGGCTTCTCCCGTAGCTGCTGATGGATGATACTGTCATTGTGACAACATCAAGCGAAAAATTTAATGAAAATCTTTGATACCTTGAGGCTTTTTGCGGTGGCACAGTGGTAAATGAGAGAAACGCGAGGTTCATGGCTCTCAGAGATTTCACTGAAGCCTGACAGCAAATGAACACTGACCATTATTCTCCCGGTGTGCACAAACATAAATCTACTGTACCTCGGCACTATATGTGTTTGACGTTCCTCTCGCCATCCATGGTTAAACAGTTTGCTTTGACTGAGGAGCCCCCGCACCAGATCTGGTCGGCTCACAGGAAGCAGTGCTTCCTTTGAAACGTAGTTTTAATTATCTCAGTTTCTTAGTGGAGCTGCATGTTGAGGGTCTCCAACTCTCCTGGTTGTATTTACTGCATTACCTGGCAGGCAGCGTGGAATAGGCACAGAGGTTTGTTTTGTTATTCTGCAACAGGCTGCTGACGGCTGTGCAAGATTTAATCAGGCTAACCACGGTGGATATGGCATTCGCAATTACACTTTGACACTCAAATTGGAAACAGCAGATACCTGATGGCTGTGCAAGGACTTAATTAATCTGCTGTGAGGGAAGGCCTTGATACGTGCAGGCTGGTGTGGAGAACACCTGCTGTCCATCTCCCTTTTGTAATTCTTTAATTCCAATTATCAACAATAAGTACATTTTTGGATGCAATAATAATGTTCCAGCTCGATAAGTGGGGGCTGTTGGATGAGACCAATCATTTACAGCTGGTAAGGAAATGCGCCTGACCACAGAAAAACAGCTTTGCAGTGTGCCGTCATGTCTGCTTCAGTAACTAATAATGCATGAGTAAAGGTGAGTATAAGTGCGCCATAAAACAATGTTCAGAGAAACAATATTTTGTTTGTTCCACAGCCTGTTTGAAGCTGCACGGCAGCAGATGGTGAGAAAACCGAAGCTCAAGATAAAACACACAAGGTGTAAAGATACTCATTTAAATGCAGAGGACTGTTTGTTTGTTAAAAAATTGAAAATTGAAAAATGAAAGGCTGATATCCTGCTTTCACAATGACAGAAAGGGGTTTTTCTGATGCAGCATTAATTTGCCAAGTCCTTCAAATGTGGCACAAAAACTGGTCCGCTGGTATTTTAGGCATTTATTTATCAGTCGGCCTGCAGTGTTTCCATCTCTGTTTCTGGATACCTGCTGAACGAGCTTCCTGCTGGGGTTTTAACCACAACACAACACATATCGCCTCTAGCATCAATAATTGTGGAAGAACAATACATCTCCATGTGCAACGGCACCTTTAACAACCTTCCTGATTATTTAAAAAACGTGTCCTACAAGTTAAATCGGTGCCTCTTTGACAGCGTGGCATTTCTGATGTCATGACATTGACGCTCATCGAAGTGAAGGTCCGATGTGCTCGCTGTAATGTCACTGCAGAGCTGCTGCAGAGCTGCTTTCATCAGTTTAAGCTACAGTGAACAGTTGCATCAGATCCTGATAATGAGTTTGTGTCTCATCTGTTAGTGATTACAGGACTGTGCTAATGTGTGTAAACTGCCAGTCTCGTCTCTGGTGAGATGCTGAAATAAGGTCAGCATATCCATAAAAACTGTGGCTGTGCCTTCTGGCTCAGATAATTTTCCATATGCACAATAACTCAATCAAGCTGCTTTTTTTCTTAAAATTCTCAGCCAACTGAAGAAATCAGCACTTCAGCACATCGTTCGTGTCATTCTGCTCGTCTCATATTCAGAATCAGTCAGACCACTCTGGATAGCATCATATAAAATACTCTTAATGCTTCCCCCAGGTACACCTGCTCAACCATTCGTTAACACAAACATCGAATCGGCCAATCACATGGCAACATCTCAGTGCATTTAGGCATGTGGACATGATCAACACAACCTGCTGAAGTTCAAACATCAGAATGAGGAAGAAACATGAACGTGGGATCGTTGTTGGTACCAGGTGGGCTGCTCGGGCTATTTCCGAAGTTGATCGACCCACGAGCAGCAGTTCTCTGGGTGAACATTGTGACCGTGTCCGTCCCTTTGCGACCACAGTGCACCATCTTCTGAGGGCTGCTTCCAACTACGTGCCACATCCTGGTCTCTTGAACCTGAGTGTTCTCAAATGGCCTTCACAGTCACCTGATCCAACAGAGCCCCTTTGGAATGTTGTGGAACAGGAGAGTCACATCAAGGACGATCAGCTGACAAACCTGAAGCAACCATGTAGTGCAGTTTAAATGATAACAAATAATGTGAACTATCCAAAAGAATCTCTCACTTCTGATCTTGGATGGTGATTTTTGGTCCTTCAGTGGTTACTTGCCAAGAAATACTGAGTGGCTGTTTGAGGATGGCTTGTCGTTGCCTATAGTCTCTGATGTTAGCTTGCTCATCCATCCAACCATCCTCACATCTCCTTCAGGGTTTCAGGCTCAAAATGCCTAACTTTCCTTAACTGCTAAACAAACTGTTTTGGTCTCTTTAGCTAAATTAGCCTCCATAACAGCTGCACATGGGTCAGTGGACACTGATACAGGCAGCTAAAGCTAGCTGTGCTTCACCTGTTTATTAAGGACTGTAGCAGTGTTGGACCAAGTTGTTTGCTTTGCACTTACTTTCACCAACAGAAGCTCCGGGTATTTGTCTACTGACAGAGTGCTAGCATGTTAGTAATGTTAGTAATTAGATGGTGTCTGAGTCTGTGTACATACAGTACATGGATGGAGCTAGCTTGTTAGCATTAGCCAATAACTGAGCACTCCACCCTAATATTAAAAACAAAAAATAGCAGCAAAGAAATGCTTTCAGCTTCAAACTGTGCAGTCATAAACTAATGGATGACATCATTATACACAGTCCAGGGTTGAGTCAGTCTGGACATGCCTGCATCTTTGCTGCGCCCTGACACATCCAACTCAAAGACAGTGGAGATCATGTGACGCCTGACCAACAGACACCGAGGACTCGCCCAAGGTTCGACTTTACCGATCCAAAGGAAGAATGATTGTTACCGCCATCATTGCTCCAACAGCGTGGAGCTGGTGATGATGCTCCACCTCAGCAACACAATGCAGGGCAAAGTGAGCTGTTCACAGCAGAGCTGCTGCGACAGTGACAGCACGGAGCTCTATGGTCAAATTATATTTGGTGATTGATTTTGTGTTGCAGATACGGTGTCTGTGGGCGGGTTTATCACACTTACACCAGTGAAAACAAGCTCATTCATTCATTAGCGGACCACGAGAGGTAACGTCCACCTTGTCCAATTAAAGCTGTTTTGATTCATAAAAATTAAATAAAAAGATATCTGCCATCACTAATTATGCGATACTATAATTAATATGAATGCGCACAGCCATTAATGTTCCATGAACTAAATGTTTAATAAGGACTGACAAACATTCATTCAGTCAATCAACAATCACCAGTGGATGAATCCTAGTAGGGAGCACAGTGGCATCACTGGTGCTCAGAGCAGGCCTGCAGAACAGCAACACTGCCATCCTGTGGGCAGAGCGTGCACAGGCGTTTCCCGCAGAGACTGCACGCAGACAGCAGGATGTGGCACAGTCGCTAAAATAGGAGTTATTCTCTGTCCGCTGCATTTATCTTACAGGGCGAGCACAATTCCACCGAGTCTGTTTCTCTTTCTGTATAATGAAGGACTGTGATGGTGCTTTATCACTCGCACATCCTCATCCCCAACATTAGCTCAGATATAATGAGGGTTACTCAGAGGACGGGGGCCTCTCTGCAGAATGATAAAAGACCCCAGAGTGTGCCGGTGACACAGCATCGGTCATTAGCCGGGCTCACTTTGCCCTTTCATGTATTTCTAAATAAGTGCCTTCCTGTGGGTTTAACAGACCACCTAATCTGCCTACTTAGAGGCGCAGGCGAAGAGTGGGGATCCAGAGAGGTGAGTGTCAGGCAGGTAAATGTGCTTATCAGAGCTGTGACATGTTTGGCTTCTCTGGTGGAAACACTGCCACAGGCTTTTAAACCTAGTAGGTGTCACCGGAGATGGAAATTACGGAGGATTAGTGTGTTTGTGTTAAGTATGGAGGAAATGTGGAGCCATTATCATTACAGGCTGAAACTCCCCACACTATTTCTCATGTTAGCTTTCCCTTTAGTTGCGCGGACCTATATGATCAATAGCGAGCTGAGGAGTCTTATCTGTGGCGCGGTACAGACGCCGGCCCGGAGCTGCTGCACAGCCTGAGGACGTGAGGGATGTTTCGGCTCGGACAGTGAAAAAGAGCAAATCCATAATCCCGGAACATTATATAAATAACCCAGCTTGAATACTCGGGGACGTTTCAAAATGAGGCAGAATAAGATGAAGTCAGATTTAACAGCAACACAGGAATAACCCCAGCTGTGTGGAGGAGGGCGGCGTGTACCTGGAACTACAGCAGCCCCTCCTGTAACACCAGGGAAGGAGCTTCCTCCCACCCTCCACACGAAAACTATTTTCAAAGTGATGTAGTCAACCGTGTTTTCACACTGTGAAATGAGTTTCAGTGACCCGGCCGCCCCAGGGGCTTCAGCTACGAGAGCCCACGACCGGTTCATCTCCAGGGTGGCGTCACACAATTCCTGCCGTGTAAGATAAGGCTGTGAGGTTAATATAAATGGTGCTACTACATCACTGTCAGATTGGAGAAAAACAGGCCGTTGGCACTCTTCTGATGGCAGAGGAACAATCGATGCAAAGTGAGTGAGTGCTGGGTTATTTGACCAAACTAGGCCGTATGCCCCACGGGGACCACGGACTGGCAGCCACGTTTCAGTGGATAATGTCGCTGTAACTGTGGCCATAAAGTAAGTGGCTCCGCTGCCTCCACCAGAGGGCGCTGTGCAGCACACCGCCTCCCCTTACCTGCCACACCACCAACGTTTTTACATCTGTCTGCAGGAAGTCGGACATTGAATCGAGCTCCTTACAAAGACATGAAAAAAGGAAGAAAAGCATTTATTCAGCAGCTCTCAGCCGCCAACAAACACACAGCAGGGTCACCATGAACATCTGAATACACAACAGCTGGAGCATCAGAGCTTCACTCAGACACACAGCAAGGTAAGAAGGTTCTCCCACAAATGCACACACACACTCTTACACAACATACATACCACACACCCACAAACATAGTTTGAATTTTTGTTGGCACAGCGTGACTCAACACAGCATGAAGCCACTTCTAAGGTACTGACAATGTAGTGCATGTTATTCAAAAGAAGATCAGGACTATGGAGACTAACAGACTGAATGCATTAGCAGGGTGGCCTCCTGGATTGTCGTGCCTCCCAGCACCGATCCAACCTCGCTCCTGGACAAACGGTGGCGTCTGCGCTCTGAGGAGGGTCACACCGACGTGGCAGAGCTCTCTCACCATTCATTTCCCACATTCTTAAAATACAGAACAAACGTTAAAATATCTCATCGCGTGTACGTGAAGAGAAATGAGTGGATTCTGAGTCAGCGAGGATGTAATTTACAGCTTCACTGAAAATGGTTTTAACATTGATTTATGGTGATCGTGTCAGGACACGACTGCACTGCGTGAACCTCCTGGGATGAAAAAACCTCAATTCCTCGCATGAAACTGAAGAAAAATATTCAAGAAACCTGAAGGCAGGGGGGGGGGAAACCGGACATTAAACTTGCAGCTTCAGCAGCTACTGCAAACACAAAGTGGGCGATGGAAACCTGCTCCACAGAGAGGCCATCAGTGTACATGCAGTCTACACTGACTGCAGGCCCAGATTAGAGGAGGCGAACAAACTAACGGCTTTGTAGAGAGAGAGGAACCAAAGGAAAGGCAGTAAACCGCTGAACGTGTCCAGCAGCACAGTTAGTGTCAATGGCAGTTTGGTCGCTGGCTTCCTGTGAGCCATCAAGCGCTGCAGTCGCCGTCCATCCTCACAGCAGAGCCAGTCAGCTTTCATTCATTCAGATTGGCAACATAGTGGTTGCGATTGTTCTAGACATGAAACTATAACAAGCTATCAATAAAAAATAATCAGATTCACTGAGATCAAAGACGCTGAGCTCTGCTCCTCTGTTCTGTGGAGCTTTGTGTTTTCAGGTCCACGAGGAGCTCAAAGTAAACAGCATCTCTCCCTGAAGCTCTTCTTGTTCTTCTTGTTCTTCCCTTTCCCGTTCTTGTCTTTGTTTTCAGACATTTTCTTGCCTCGCACTTCACGCATCAGGTCAAAGAACACCTGGAAAGAAATCAATCGCATATTTATAACACATACAGGACTCGTGTGTGAAAGAGTCAAAAGCTCAGCTGTGCAGAAGCTTCAGGCACGTTCCGATTCCTCAGTACTCTATGTGACGGCTCCCAGTAAGACCAGCAGCACGCGGGCGTTGGTACAACTCATCGGGTGGAGCGGGTCACCCGTGTGCATCAGCACGCCCTCCCCTGCTCGATCTCAAAGGCTAAAATTCCCCAAAAATAATTCAAAAAAGAAGTGTGGCAGGTCCACAGAGATTAAACCAGCTCTCAGAATTTCTTTGTTTGCTGTATGGAGGGTCGTGGGCATTAAACCTCCCTGTGCCCGCCCACCTCCTTCCTGGGTCTGGGCCTCATCCCAGTGGGTCATGCTGGAAACGGCCCCACTGGGAGGCGCACTCTAATTTCTGTTGAATCACGTTTACGTCACCTTCAGTGCCTAAAACTTGAGCACAGCTCTGTGCTGGTGCGTCTGAGTGATGATACCTTGTCAACGTTGGCTCTGGTTTTTGCTGACGTCTCCACGTACTGGACGCCCCACGCCTCGGCCTTCCCGCGGGCCTCGTCCACGGGCACCTGCCGACGCTCCTCCAGGTCCGACTTGTTCCCCACCAGCAGGAGCGGGATCTTGTCCTCTTCTGCCTTCACCCGCAAGATCTGCTCCCTGTGAGCACAAATGATTATTTGGTCTTTCTCAGGACGTTTCCCCAAATCTAACATGATAACCAGCTGGCAGCGTCACAGAAACAAAGACTTTTACAGGTTGATTAGCAGGATCGGGGCCGGCGCTTTAATGTTTCCACACTGTCGACGGACGTGCTGCCGTCATGTACACTGCTGAAAAACACTAATCTAACTTGCATTGTAGCCGTTTGGAGGATCCCATCCTCTCCCCTCTCAGCGAGCCTCAGAGGCTGACGTGTTTGATTCAAAGTGCTGCTGACTAACGTTTGCATTAAGCTTCAGTGTTTTGTTGCTGTGCTCTAATCCTATCTGCACCTTCCTGCCACAACACGTCCACACTGACACGCCTCCCCACTGACACTGTGACGTGGGTGTGACTCTACACGATCTGGATATTCATGTATTATCCAGACACTGAAAGACACTCGTGGGTGCAGATTGTTGCTGATGTGCCGACTCTGGATACTCTACAGCAGATGTGTAACGAGCGACGATGGCTGATGATCAGTGATGTCATTTTTAACCACTCGCCGGCTTTCATTAATGGCACCAAACTGAACGCACGCATCCGTACCTGAACTCAGCAGTGGCAGCGAAGGACTCGGGCTCTGTGATGGAGAAGACCAACAGGAAGCCCTCCCCGCTGCGAAAGTAGTTGTCCCTGATAGCAGCATAGTCCTCCTGCCCGGCGGTGTCCAGGATGTCGATCTGAGCCTCCTCCCCGTCCAGAACCACCTTTTTCCTGTAGCTGTCTGCTTTGGTGGGCTCGTAGTCCTCCACAAACTACACGTGAAGAGGCAGAGCAGTGGCGCCTGATCAGCAGTGACTCAGCAGGCTAACATGGAAATCAGACGCATGGACAAAAACGCCTGCAGACATGCTGCTGGGAGCCGGAGCTCTCCCCGACACAGGTGGGGACCAGTGACAGCAGCGCCTCTGTTAGGCAGGAGTGGCTGTTAGTCTCAGGCTACAGGGAGCAAGGGACTCATTTCACATTTATGGTAAACCACTGAAAACATCATAAAGGTTGCAAATAAAATCCAGATAGTAAAATAAATGAAGAGTGGTCACGCCTGCAGCCAAACCCCCTCATCTGCTGTCGTGACCTTGCTACAGCAGTGCCTTAGAAGTGTTAACTCACCTCATCGTACATGAACTGCAGGGTGAGGGCTGACTTTCCCACGCCGCCGCTGCCCACCATTATCAGCTTGTGCAGCACCAGAGAGCTCTGGTTTTTACCCTTATTGGCAGCCATCACTGGATTCTTCTTTGTGCCTCTCTTAAACACTCAAACACATGTGCACAGGTACACACACACACACACACTCACGACCTGTAGAGGACAAGAGCGGAAACATCAGTGCGTACAGTAAATAACCTCCGTGTGCCGAAAACACAAGCGTACCGTGGACGAGCGCGAGGACAGATGGTAGCTGCTTCTTAGCAGCTTTCACTCTGACTCGCTGTGCCAGGACTCCAGGCTGTGCTCCAGCTAATCTTAAATCTTAACCCCCATCATCTCCATTAAAGCGCCAAATTGCCTACTCGTGAATCCTAGAACTTTATAAAGTTCGCCATCAAAAGGTCATTGCAACTGATCAGAAGTAATGAAGCCATCATTCTTCAGTGCAAAGCAGCATTTACAAATGCATTAAACAGGCCACCGTGTGCTAAACTGGTTAAAGAGCAGGGAGACGTGCCTGCCATCTATCTGCTCTGTAATGGCTCTGCCCTCACAAGGTGAAAGCTCACAGTCAATTGCTTTTACCCGACTTCACAACCTTCTCTGTGTCAGATACGATAGCTGCCGTGCCCTCACCTGCTCTATGCTGTGGACGTGGTGCTGTGGAGTGCATCAAATAAGGTTCACAACAAATCAGCAGTCTAACAATGTTTACCTGCAGTGCTCAGCAGGAATCAGAAGTGTTTCTTCATTATATGTTTGAGCACGGCCGACAGCTTCAGTCATAACCAGCAATGTGTGAAAGCCTGTTGATCTGATCAGTTAGGAGATGACTGAGTGTCCGAGGAATCTTTTCC
The DNA here is from genome assembly GCF_041146795.1 of Maylandia zebra. Taxonomy (NCBI): domain Eukaryota; kingdom Metazoa; phylum Chordata; class Actinopteri; order Cichliformes; family Cichlidae; genus Maylandia; species Maylandia zebra. Next base: position 36,069,355 of record NC_135182.1, read on the forward strand.
TGGCATTAAGCGTTTCTTATCTACCACCTTTACACGAAGCGTCACAGGAGCTTGTATACAAGCAGGCAGAAAGTCAGACGCGAGTGGAGCTGGTGGACGGGCCGTGGTGGTAAAAACACTTCACTTCCTGTTGTCACAGTTAGTGTCACACATGAAAACCATGTGACAGTTCGTGCTGACATCATTGGTGGACTTTTTCCTGTGGTAGGGACACGCTGTGTTTATATGTAACTGCTCTCTCGTACTCTCTACTTAAATCACAAGGCTTAAACTAAAAGCTCACAGCAGTCAACAATCAGTCAAAGTCCCGTGTTCAGAAGGAAATGCGTTACTGCAGACATTATCAGCTCACTGCTGTAACTGAGAGGCGATCGTCATGAAGAGAAGCTGTTTTTGCATCCATATCATAGGATGCATCTGTGACTGTATCTGTATCCTGAGCTCTTATGACCCATCGCTTCCTGCAGAGCAGCCTGCTAACACAATTCCAGCCCTGATAAACACTGATGACTTTCAGTCCTCATTAGTTAACCCCCATCTGTGTTTAAGGCATTGTCACTCCCCGTTTGTTATCCGCGCTGCACCCTCGACGCTCATGCCGGACAGGCGAACACTCATCAGCCACTGAGGCGCAACAGCTGGCCACTCCGTGCACGAACCATACGAGCTGAGATGAAGTCTGCACAGTCCATCACAGGAACCCCAGCTCCCTCATTGGGACGATGCTGAGCCTCCTCTGAGCTGTCACACTAACAGCAGCACACAGCTGATTCCTGGCGTTATTCTAAATCTGCTCCACCCAAACAGCAAACACTTCATTTCACAGAGTGGGCTCAGTGCTCACACTCAGGAACCTCCTGCCTCTCACACATGTAATAGAAGAGCTCTGCAGAAGCTACAAACTCCTGGAGGGAAATCAAACAGCAACAACCTGTGTGTGAACGTCAGTTTCTTTACATCGTCTGACAGCAGAACTCGTCTTGCTGCGTCAGCCGTCGTACGATAGCTGCTGATGCCGGCGATGAGGCATCGTGGTCTTCCTATATCCTAGCAGGAAGTGAAATCTGATCTGTGCTCTTCCTGTCTTTGTTATCAGTCACAGGCCAGGATACCCACACAAGCCTACACATACCCAAACACCCATCAGGAAGGCAGCTGACACAGAGGAGGGGTCACCGTGTAAATTATTTACTGCGACCCACTTCTCCGTACGCCAGCGCAGACACAGACTCCATCATAAACAAAGCAGTCAGAGCCAATAAACTCAGGCAGTGTGAAACATGCGCATCATCAGAATCAGAATACTTTATTCATCCCGAGGGAAATTAGGGGTTACAGCAGGCAGCACGCTAATGGCGCATGCGCACTCACAAAGGAACAATCATGTGTGCTTAGTGGAAAGTTTCCGAGGGAAGTTCACACAGCGAGGGTGGGGCCGTGTCACATTTCCACCAGCTGCGCTGCGACTTTGAATGCAGGGCCAAAATCAGGGGACAGTTGCAAAAGATATGAAAAATTCATATTTAAGCATGACCCACATCCAGGAGCTGAGTGCGCGCGGTGCTGGTCCTTCTTCGGGGCGGTGGGGTTATGGGGGGAGCCTACAAGGCCGCTCTGGTTTCTAAGGCTCCTGAAATATAGATGACACCAGCGCAAGAATTCATTAAGATTCCCTTTGGAGAACGGCCCGATGTTCCCTCTGCACTCATCCTCACACTCTGGCAAAGACGTACGGAGGTTTGCAGAGACTCTCGCAGATCCTAACAAAAGATTACAGCAAACAGAAAGTGTGAAGCACCCAAACTGGATTTATGTGCCGAGTAAAGCCGAGACATCTGAGCCAGACTTGTAAAGAGCCCGAGGATGCTCCGTCTTTCCACATTCGTCTGATCCCAGGGGTGGGGGGGATTTCCTCTCCCTGTCTGATGAAGAAAACAGTGATGTTTATTCCCTAAATAACAAACCTCCAAATTCCAAGGATTTCCAAAGGAGATCAGTTAGTTTTCTCATCTCGATACCGATCCACTGAGTCAATCACAACACTTATGTGGCCCACCGATACGTCGCGCATGCTAAACAGCTTTCACTTTAATGCTTCTGTCCTCTCAACACTTCCTTCTTTTCCAGCAGAAGTGAGGGAGCACACAGTTCCCACTATAACCATAACTGGAGCTCGCTGTGATAAAACAATACGATGGAGGTAAGAGTACGAGCAGGTCACACACAAAAAAATAAAGACCTGCGGGGTTATTTACCAAACATCTGGGCATCAGGAAATGATTTTTCCTACTTTCAAAGACAGCACGCAGCAGCACGAGAGACATCTTCAAAAAGCGAGCTCCCCACTGTGCATACTAACGACCCTGAGCCAGGAGAGTGTACAGAGAAGCCTTTGACCAAACTGGGCAGCAGGGACCCGGATCGTCTGTAACAGTCCTCGCCCTCCGGCCGCAGCGAGCGGGACCTTTCAAACAAACGTAAACGCATACGAAGTCTTCACTGATCCCTGCAGTGGATCAGCAACACGCCTTTAACACAAAGCAGATATCGTTGCTCCCCATGCTGCAGCTGACCCTGATGATCTTATCCAGACACTCGAGTCGTTCCCATTCCCGGAGCATTCCACTGGACTGATTCACCACGGAGAGACCGATGAGTCCACTTCTCAGCACACATTTCATCACAAATGTATTTGTTCCTGCTGAGCAACTCCCAGCTGCCCACTACTTATCTCTCATTGCAATGTAAACATATCTTTTCATTTTCCTGACAAATAATCACAACGGGCCCCGGTACATACCACCTACACCAGCGCAGCGGCCTGCAGTGCCGCCCCTGGAAGAAATAAAAGCACCACCTCACATTTCCGCTCCATCTGTCTTCACGGAGCCGGTGGTGACGGTAAACTTCACTGCTCTCACACTGTCTGTACCATCGGAGAAGGCGAGGTGGTCAACCTCAATCTGCCTTGTAATACTTCCACGCTGGAGCGAGACATGGTGCTGCGGCCTGCAGCTACAGCTTAAACACAGACGTGGGTTTAATGAGACAGCGAGGCGACTGGACAACTGTGTGAAATCTAATCTCCCAGGCTTTGCATCTGTCGAGCAGAGAGAGCGACGTGTGCTCTAAAAAAGAAATGAACAACAAATACTCAGTTTAAAGATGTTGCTCGTCCCGACCGGGACAGTTACACTTTCCCCTACTTTACTCTGTAACAAGGCATCGATACAGAAGCCAGGACACGGCTGTAAAGTAATAACCAATATGATGGTTTATTGCTTTGCTAACCAAATGATGTCCGTGTTTGTGCTTCCCCTTCAAAAAACTACCGGTTATTAAAGCAGATACAGTTACAACCTGAAGGACGTAAAACATCCTGAGGTCTCCACAGAGGCCTGAATGAGTGAAAGACCCCGGCCGTGAGGTGTTAATTAAAACTGAAACACACCGACCCTGGGCTACCATTGTGTTCCACAAACACTTATTTGCATAAGCAGTTCCTCTTCCTTTAAGGAAACAGGATGTAATGCTTTCCATATTTGATGTGTTACACATATCAGTTACAACTACTGTGTGTAAATATCTGGACATCAGAACATGTCGGTGGGCGTCTTCTAGAGAACTACACCGAGTGCTCGTCCAGGCCGAGTTTCTACTTCTAATTAAGTCAGACAGAACTAGACAAAGCCCCGTCGGCCTGCTGAGTAAGGCGCCGTTTATCACTGCTACGCACTTACCTACATCAGCACACAGCCTCACTTCTATTTAATGACAGACCTGAGAGGATGGCACTAATGCTAATGCACAGCAGGAAAAGACCGCAGCGGGCTTTCAAGATAATTCAGTGAACTTAAGTTACATAAATAACCTGCATGACTCTCAGCACAGACCGTCTGTTAGTCAGTGGGCAGCAGCAGCCTGACTGAGCAGGTTCATCAAGAGTAACCAAAGATAATGATCCACACTCATAACATTCACACTCGGTTCACATCGATATGACATCTACCTGAAGTACGTCTGCAAACGGACCGTCTCAGTGTCAGCAGCTCTCAAATCAGCGTCTGTGAGCGACAGGCAGAAACAACCAATAGGACGGCTCGTTCAGCAGACTACAACCTCGGCTCAGCGATCGCTTTCTGTCATCTGATCTCTGATCAGCTGTACTTAGAAACAGTGGGTAGAAAATGTGACTTCAGCAGCTCAGTGAGCAGCTCTGTGTGTTTGCTGTGGACCACATTACAGCCCAGATTTCACAGTTGTTCTGACAACAAGAGAAACTTTTACTTACTTCACTTGTGAGTTTGTCTGCATTAAAATGCAGTACGCAGGCTGTACGTCCCTGCTGGTTATAAATGGGTTGTTTCATGGTTACTCCTCAGAGCTACACATTGACCAAAGCTCACCATTCCTCTAGGTTATCCACAGCAGGATTTCCTGTTCCTGCGGGAATGTCACCGGCTAAAGTAATTCACTGGGATTTCAGATCTCCGGGTCACAGGAAAGTGTCAGTTTGGTTATTTCTGCTTTACGTGCTGTCACATAACTCTTCTGATATTTGTACCATTTTCTGGAACATAAAATTACTGGAGATAAAAAAAACTTTTAATAAAGTTTCAGTCATAGTGATTTTTTAGCAGCATGCTATCAAACTCCACTTAGCTCTGACCCAAGAAGAAGTGAGAAGCAGCCCGTGGGTGGATGTTAGCTCAACATGAGTACCCACTGTCCACGTAGGAAGAAGGGAACCTTGGAGGAGTCTCCAAAGGTCGATTCTGTTCATCTGGACGTAGCGTTTTGTGGGAGAAACGTTTCATCATCATCCAGCTGACTTCTTCAGTCTCAGCTGCAGGTTTATAATCTTATAATCAGTACATTTGCATAATGACTGAAACCAGCCCACTGAGGAACAATGGGCTGGGAGGTCAGTTCTTTCATCATAACCATAAACCTTGGAAGAGGCCTGTGGGGCTGGGGGGTAACTTTCTCCATAAACATCTCATAACACTATAAAAATGGATATGGGCCCTTTAAATACAATTTCCCCCAAAACAAATAAAAATGGCCCACCAGCTTTTAGAAACCACAGGAATTCCCACAAAACTGATGACCTGCTTTTCCTGGAAGAGCTGTTATTGTGCTTGGATCAGCGCGGTGCTCGGGAGCTGTTTACGAGGGTTTCAGAAGATCACGAGACTGTGAGCTTACAGGATGTCACTGCTGCTTTAAATGAGGTGTTAGTCAGCCCAGAATGACACGAGTCTGTGTGATGAACCACACACGGTCACTTTCCCCTCACACAGACCCACAGCGGGCTTTGTCAAAGAGAAGGAAAAGTGCTGCTGCTTTGCCAGCATCGTCCCTCCACCAGCACCTCAACTGTATACATGTAAACACGGAGCACTCACCTAGCTGCCTTCCTCCTCACATTTCTGCACTTCACCGGAGGGTTAAAGTGACCATTGCAGGGCCTCCAAAGTCAGGGGGCTGACAGAGGTGTCCCTCCATACAACAGGAGAAACTCCATGTATGATTTTCTCCGTCACATACAGACAGAGGACAGGTGTGACAGCACCAGCATGATCTCAGTGTTAGCACACCAAACTGTCCTTTTCGCTGACATCAGCTGAGTTACAGGAACATGAGCCGGACCTGGCTCACTGGGTGTGTCCACTCATCTTCCCAGAGGTAAAAACTTTTCAGCAACTACCGCCAAACAAAGTAGAACCGCTAACTTTACCCAGTCCGTCTCTAAACGGTAACTTTACACAACAACAGAGCAAACAGGAGCGGTAAAGCCGCTGTAGTGCCACAGCACAGCCGTGGAGAGGACAGGCTGTGCTGTGTCTGTGTTACCGAGGCTACACCGTCACTGGAAGCTAAGCTAACGACCGGCCAAACAAACAGCTCGTGCCTGACGTTAGCTTCCACAGAGACAGCTAATCAGTCACCAGTGTGTGTCCCGGTGTCCTCACAGCCGTGGGTGCTGAGAGGACAGCCTTTGGACCCGCGGGGTGCTCGCCCGTCCTTACAGCAGGTGCGGTACCGTCAACCTCCCCAAAGCCCCGGTTACAGACTCACGGTGTTCCGCTTGACCGGGGCTGCCCGGAGCCTTACCGAAGCACGATCCGCTTGTCTGCCCGAGGCTGCCGCTATCTTGCTGAGCGCGTTAACAGCGAACACAGAGGCATTGGTCTACATATACAAACCGCTCCCGCAACAAAAGCCCCACCTTCCGGAAGTACAAGCTGCAAACGGCAGGATGTGACGTAATCAGCCTGACTGCCAGCGTTTACTTGGATTTCTAACTGGACAGGATTACTACTAATAAAAAAAAAATTACTACTAATAATTATGAATTATTAATTAATAATTTTAAATAAATAACAAAAAACAGTTCAGTGTAACAGAGTGGTGTAAAACTAGCACAGTTACTGTCTATGAATCCTCGGAGTTAATACTCAAAACATGTTGTAGGAACTTTTAAAGACGACCAGGTTTCTGTGACGTGACACCGCAGGGAAAATAAACAATACTCTGAATTCAGTTCAGTTTGATTTATACGCCACCAAATCACAACAGCACGAGCCTTACGGAGCTTTGTATTGTAAGGGAAACCCCACAGCTAGCACACGAACCCTGCGATGGTTGTGTACAGTGACGGTGCTCCAGCAGCAGCTTCAAGAATAAGATTATCAATATTATGATCTACAATGAAAACAACAAGTACTTCATACTGACGGATGTGAGGTAGTGCGAAATGTTACATAAACCAATGTGAAAATCATTTTTAACATGAAAAAATAAATAAAAATAAGACGGATTGTGGAAAAGCAAATTCTTGTGAATATTAGAGCAAAACTCAAATAAATAGCTCTATAGCTTTAACACTTTAAATATGAGAAACAGACTTGTGTGGAGTCTTGTGTCCTGACAGGTGTGTTCACCTGTTACAAAGAGGAGAGGTTTCCGAGGACGGTGGGAAGGACTTCCTGAACCGCTCTTTCTCGCAGCGTGATTGGATAATTCTCAGGGAGGAGGAGCTCTGCTGACCGGAACGGAGCAGTTGTGATTAGTGATGTGCGATACCACTGATTTCCTTTCCGATCCGATACCAAGTAAAATTCAGGGTGGTATCGACGATACTGATACTTTGTGCAAAAACTTACTTTATTTATTGTATCTTTTATTGTATCTCACATTATAGCATCATCATGATTACAGGACATCATATTACTTGCTCTTATCACTTAATAATGCAGAATTCATCATATAGAAATAAAAAACCTGAAGTTGTGGCTATTTGAACACGCTGCCTGCCTGCAGCACTAAAGGAGAGACGTCTGTCTCGCCCTAGCAGCACCTGTCCCTCTCCTCTTCAGTTTGCCTCAACATACGCTCGTCATATTCTGTGATCTGATTTCCTGTGAGGTATCTCACGAGGTTAGTGGTCTTGCCACAGCACCTCACTGTCTTGCCACATGTATTGCAAACCACATCTCGGCTGTTTGTGGAGGTAAAATACGTCTGCACGTAACTCCAATTACACTCAGCCATTGTTGCGAGTGCGCACGCCAGGGGCTGGACACAGTTATACAGCCGTATTTTGCACATGACTATGAAAGGCAGAAGAGGAAGTAGTTCCTTCCAATGTTGACAATCCAAATGATATAGTTTCTTTCCACTGTGTTCCTGTTAATGATAAACTACAAATTTACCCTAAATGACTAAAATATCGATATTTTAATGTGAGAATCGATTCTAGAACATAAATGATTGGTATCGGAGGAATCGATATTTCAGTATCGATCCGCACATCACTAGTTGTGATTGTCCATGATGGAGGACGGTGTGTTTAGTGAACTGCGGCCCCTCACTGACTCAAACACCTCCAGATTCTGACCAATGAGGTTCCAGCTTGGTGGACTAGTTTGCTGATGCTGCTACAGACGGACAGAAGTTCTCCAGCACAAACGGAAGGACCTGAGGTTCCTCACAGAGTCCAGTCGGCTCATCCCCTTCACTGTTGGTCCTCCAGTCTGTGATTCACAGAAACGCCCACTGAGACATAATATTAAGAACAAGTGTTGTAGCTCAGACATGCCAGATCAGCAGTTCCATGACAATAAAACCACCTGCTGTCAGTGAACCCTGACCTCTGGCTAAATACTAGCCAAAGTAAGAATAAAGAGAGCGTCCCAGACATGTTTTGCCTTTTACAGAAACTCAAAATGTGAGTTCTCCTGTCCTGTCGTAGAAGAAATGTTTTATTCTGAGACACAGGAGCAGCACCGCCATGTCTTCCTACATATTGTTAGAACAGAGATGATGATTTTTTTAAAGATGCATGGCTGATGCTGTGAAGATAAAATCCAGGTGTGATGCTGAGACTCAGTCCTGTTAAAGCGGATGTTGCAGCCGACCTTAAGCTCGTCTAGTCGAACGAGCCAAAGCAGAGGCAGTGCAGCTCTTATTGCAGTGTAATGGGCACTGTGCCTCTTGCAAAAGTGTGTATAGAAAATGAATGAGTGGATGGAAACTGCACGACGGGGACTTTTGCAGACCACGTTTATGGAGGTGGCAATAAAATGTCAGTGAGCTCTCTGGGCCGGTTCTCACTGAGGTTTGTAAACCACCGTCTGTGCTCACACTTTTTAATCCTTCTCTTTATTCTCTATTCATCCGAGAAAACTGATACATGAGACAGTTTTCTAAAATAAAGGCAAAGATGAGATACAGTGGGGCAAAAAAGTATTTAGTCAGCCACCGATTGTGCAAGTTCCCCCACCTAAAATGATGACAGAGGTCAGTAATTTGCACCAGAGGTACACTTCAACTGTGAGAGACAGAATGTGAAAAAAAATCCATGAATCCACATGGTAGGATTTGTAAAGAATTTATTCGTAAATCAGGGTGGAAAATAAGTATTTGGTCACCTCAAACAAGGAAAATCTCTGGCTCTCACAGACCTGTAACGTCTTCTGTAAGAAGCTTTTCTGTCCTCCACTCGTTACCTGTATGAATGGCACCTGTTTGAACTCATCATCTGTATAAAAGACACCTGTCCACAGCCTCAAACAGTCAGACTCCAAACTCCGCCATGGCCAAGACCAAAGAGCTTTCGAAGGACACCAGGAAAAGTATTGTAGACCTGCACCAGACTGGGAAGAGTGAATCTACAATAGGCAAGCAGCTTGGTGTGAAAAAATCAACTGTGGGAGCAATCATCAGAAAATGGAAGACATACAAGACCACTGATAATCTCCCTCCATCTGGGGCTCCACGCAAGATCTCATCCCGTGGGGTCAAAATGATCATGAGAACGGTGAGCAAAGATCCCAGAACCACACGGGGGGACCTGGTGAATGACCTGCAGAGAGCTGGGACCAAAGTAACAAAGGTCACCATCAGTAACACACTACAACGGCAGGGAATCAAATCCCGCAGTGCCAGACGTGTTCCGCTGCTGAAGCCAGTGCATGTCCAGGCCCGTCTGAAGTTTGCCAGAGAGCACATGGATGATACAGCAGAGGATTGGGAGAATGTCATGTGGTCAGATGAAACCAAAGTAGAACTTTTTGGTATAAACTCAACTCGTCGTGTTTGGAGGAAGAAGAATACTGAGTTGCATCCCAAGAACACCATACCTACTGTGAAGCATGGGGGTGGAAACATCATGCTATGGGGCTGTTTTTCTGCCAAGGGGACAGGACGACTGATCCGTGTTAAGGACAGAATGAATGGGGCCATGTATCGTGAGATTTTGAGCCAAAACCTCCTTCCATCAGTGAGAACTTTGAAGATGAAACGAGGCTGGGTCTTCCAACATGACAATGATCCAAAACACACCGCCCGGGCAACAAAGGAGTGGCTCCGTAAGAAGCATTTGAAAGTCCTGGAGTGGCCTAGCCAGTCTCCAGACCTCAACCCCATAGAAAATCTGTGGCGGGAGTTGAAAGTCCGTGTTGCTCGGCGACAGCCCCAAAACATCACTGCTCTCGAGAAGATCTGCATGGAGGAATGGGCCAAAATACCAGCTACTGTGTGTGCAAACCTGGTAAAGACCTATAGTAAACGTTTGACCTCTGTTATTGCCAACAAAGGTTATGTTACAAAGTATTGAGTTGTATTTTTGTTATTGACCAAATACTTATTTTCCACCCTGATTTACCAATAAATTCTTTACAAATCCTACCATGTGGATTCATGGATTTTTTTTTTCACATTCTGTCTCTCACAGTTGAAGTGTACCTCTGGTGCAAATTACTGACCTCTGTCATCATTTTAGGTGGGGGAACTTGCACAATCGGTGGCTGACTAAATACTTTTTTGCCCCACTGTATACACAAATTATATTGTTTATATTCAGAGCTCACATCGTTAAAATTTAGACTTTGCATGGTTTCTCTTTTTCCCCAGTCTGGGTGATTTTCTGCCTTCGTTGTTCCACTGCAGGCCTGGCTGAGGAGTGCACGGCACCATTACTCCATCAGCTTTTTCCCTCCTGTGGAGGTAATGACGTGATTAATTTAACACACCTCAGAGTACAAATGTTGACAATCCCACAGCTGCGTGCTATAAAAAAGCAGAGCCTTTAAACATTTATGGGCACAATTCCTCTTTTGCTATTAAGGTGTGAGGAAAATAAATTGAAGAACAGTAAACTGGGAATACAGACCTTTATACCCGCCCTGGAGAACCACCTGCAAAAATATATATTTATCTGCAGCGCCGACTCAGCCGTGTAGAACCAGCTCTTTACAATTATGCTATTAAACACGTCCCAGCTGACAGAAGACGACCGCGTGGTCTCGCTACACTGACCCGAGGTGCACGCGCCGCAGACGCCGCGCTGCACGCGCCTGATAATGATGCTGAAAATGGTAAAAGTGGATCTATTTCAGGTAACAGTCCGCCAACACTGGACAATGGAGGGGCTGTGTCTAAGTTAAGGTGAATGAAGACCTGGAAATATAAATTCATCTTATCACAGCAACACTTTGTAAAACATGAAAGCTACACATGCACAGTCTGTTTGATCTTAATGGGATATTCACGTGTTTACAGACGCAGACTGGAGGTTTGTGCTGCCTCTGCTGTTTATTTTGATGTTAAGCCTTCACATGCATACTGAGTGTAGCTGTAACCAGCTAACATGTAGGTGAAAAACTTCACTCCAGACTTTTGAGCTTTGCACTCAATCACAGAATCGCTCAAAGCTGCAAAATCAAGTCTAAACCGAGGGTCATCTCCCAGTTTAGACTCAGTGGGGCTTTGAGCCATCACGCCAAAAACTAAAGAAACCAGTTTAGACTCGAGAAACAGAAAGAAGCCTGGAGAAAGATCAAGTAGACTTAAAGCACAAGCTCAGGTCAGATGAGATGAAACTAGAGACGGTGCTTATGTCTTGACGAAGAAGGAAGGAGTCCAAAGAAAACCCCACAGTGAAACTCGGCAGTGGGAGTCCTGTGCATCTGGAACTGGGAATCTCGTCAAGGAGAATCATGGAGAAAACACTCTGCAGCAAAACTGTGTCTGGGTCGTGGCTTTGACAAAGACCTCGAACATGTGTCACTCCTGATGTAGACCGACCTCCAGAAGAGTTACTGGCCGGCACAAAGACACGTCTGCAGGGAGAACTGAAGACCGTCAGCTGTAGAGGAGCGCTCGTGATCCGGGACTGCGCAGTAAAAAGGCAAAAGTGCAAAGAAATGCTACAAAATACTGAGAGACCTAACTGACGTAGGTTGTTTATTTTATTATTTATTAACATTTAGCATTAGTCCAAGGTTATCGATATTACATTTAAGAAGAACAGCAGGCCTGTGTGGTGATTTTGGTGAACAGGAGAAAGTTCCCTAATGTTACAGAAGTATTACTTTTTATTTAAATGATAAATGAGACAAGTGGAATCAAGACTAACCTTCTGCCTCAGCTCAGTTTCTGCTCTCATACATGATGCAGACCTTTACGATTTTCCTCCTGCACCTCTTCCTCACCTCCAGGCTGTGAAAAATAAAAGAGTGGACCCTGACAAACCCAGAAAGTTAAGTATTGTGTTCAAATAGATCTGGCAGTTTGATGTGAGACTGTAACTCAGCCCAGTGAAGCTCTGACGGAGATGAAAGCCGCAGCGTTGGTGCAGATGGGACGACTCCATCTTCTTTGGCAGGTGATGATGAAACATAGTGGCTGTAACAAAAACTTTTTAGCTTGTGTGCCGGCTGCTGGTGTCAGAGCAGGACCGGTGCCCGTCTGTCTGCTAACAGAAGCCACTGCAGGCTCTGAGACGCCTTCAGCACAGACTCATTCCTGCTGACACCTGAGCCGTCTCACGCTGCTTCGGCCGCGGGCCGTAGGATGAAAGAATTATTCCGTATTCCCAAAGATGAATCGAGCCTGGAATTTGTCTGTGCGCTGATCCTCGAGCCCACCAGGGGGAGCCAAATACACCAACTACTGTAAAAGCCTTGCTCAGATCTGTAGTGCGTGACTTCGAACATTATTAAAAACTGGCACAGCTGCACAAACGGATTTAAATTTCCTTCAGACAGACAGAAGAAGCACGTAAACATGCTGCCACTGCATGCATGCTTCAAACCATAAGCACAGGCTTCAGTCTGCATGCTCATTAAATAAGCATTCTACTCACACAGTCATATTTCAGCTCCATCAGTTAATTTATTTTCTCTTACATTTGATTTCACACATTCACTGTATCAGGTGTCTAATACTGGGTTGGGTTCATTCATCATGGCTCTGCTTTGAGACTGCAGCCAACATCCTTCAGGCAAGTTCAGGAAACCAGCTCGGCTGGACCTCAGCAGCGACGCTCGCTGTGATCTTTAACCGTTGACGTGCTGTGCATCCACAGATGCTTTACTGCATATCTTGATGCGAACCAGCGGTTACACGTGTGTATGCGAGCAGCTGGAACAGGCGTACCTAATGAAGTGGCTGGTGAGTGTGTGTTCCATGCGTACCCAAATTAAAACAGAATCTTTTAGTCTGGGGGGGTTCAGTTGTTTCCGTGCTTTATAGCTTTTAATGAGAGACACATTAAACATGGCGAGCACAGCTTCTGCTTCCAAACCTGCTCAGACTGTTCGTCTGTCTGTGACCTTAAATCGGCGCTTTCGGGCTTCACAGACCTGCAGAGGCAAAAATGTCATCGATGTCATCGTGAGTGACCGTGCTCCGACACGTCGCCTCTCGAGCGGTCCCGCTTCTCAGGTCGTCCCCGCTAAGTCGAGCTCGTGTCTGTCGTCCCGCCTGCTCTTTCCTTTTTACGCCGCCTCTCATCATAAGCCTCCTGAGAGTATGAAAACGAATTCTCCCGTGGACACGTCTCCTCGAGGCGAGCGAACGTAAGGTCTTTGGCGCTGATCCTTCTGGAGATGAAGCCCAGCAAGCTTCCTTTTTGAAGGTTTGCAGCTTCCTCTGGACGCTGAAGCACGAGAAGAGAGAACATGAGCACCTCTGCAGAACGCTAAAGGAAGACTTCCTGAGAAAGTGTCGCTCTTACTTGTAGCCCGCTGCCTCCAGGCATTTCATCTGCCGGCACTTTAACTGCAGGAAGGTTAAAAGGCGTTTTTCCTTTCCCATCCTCTGGGATTTGCACCAGCGAATCATCTCGTCCACACGGATCTCCAGGTGTGAGAAAGAAGCAGCATCTCTCACCTGCTTCTGGAACTCGTGTCTCCTGTCAGCTCTGCTCGTTTGTTTGGGCGTCGACTTGCCCTCGAGTCGCAAGAAGAAGAAGTAAATACGTGAACATTAGAAACAGTAAAAGTAGAGACGAGTCACGTGCTTGCTCACATACCTCTGTGAAAGTCCTGCACAGCTTGAAAAAAGACTTCCTGTCTGCTGCGAGGCCGACGCCTGGAGAAATATCAGGGATGTGAGTGGGGATGTGAGTGGGGATGTGGGGAGGTTCACGTCTCACTGAGGTCACGTTTGCGTTGGGAAAAACAGCGCATGAATGCAGACTACCTCTTATAACTGCAACGCCGAGGTCTTCTTTGAGCTTTCTTTTCTGCGCGCAGGTCTTCTTGGCTTCAGCTGGAAGTTTCTTCGCTGCCTGCTTCTTTTCCTGCCGCGCTCTGCTGTGCGCCGCAGGCTTGGTCAATAACAAAGCATCAGAGGGACCGAGGAACTGAGCCAGATCAGCTGGCAGGGAGAAGTCTGTGAGGAAGGGCATGGGCTGGACTCGGGCTACGTCTCTGAGAAGCTCCAGGAGCTGCCGGTAGAGGCCGGACAGGGCGAGCAGCACGCCACGGAAAATCACCCTAAGAACGCACGAAATACAACATGTTAACACTTTCTGCAGACTTAGTGCGCTCTCTCTCTAAATGCACGTATGCTGCAGAAAACGTCCTGACCACAGACGGCTGAGCATGCTGGTTATCACCACGTTCAGGATGACAAACTCCTCCCACTTCATCTGCTGCTTTGCGAGTCTGAAACAAGCAGCTGTTAAGGGGAAACCTGCAGAGGGCACGAGAGTCAGACTTGGTTCAGATGAAGACATCCGCACGTCGTTCACGCGGAGATCGATGCCGAGTCTGAGAACAGAACGGCCTCACAGAAGGATACGTGAAAGCTCTGCTGCAGCGACGCAGCGTGCAGCTCGTCAGCCGAGCGGCCCCCAGCACTTTGAGACAGATCCACTCCAGCGTGGGCTGACTGGGAACGACACACTGGCCGTCCTTGATGCTCAGCTGCCTAAAACACACAGACACACACCACTGCAGACTGTGGCAGAAACTGACATCCACACAGAATTTCACAGTTTGAATCTCCGTCCTATCTTCTATAAAGACGTCCGTCTGCATGCTGAGAGGACTTCATTCATGCAGTTGCCCACCCCCGGTCTACTGTGGGAATAACACACATTTTCATTGTGCACTCAGTAGATAAAAGCTGAGTGGACTGGTTCATGAATCCGACCTGGTCACAGCAGTGAAGGTTCACGATGAAGACCTGCTCTGCACGTCACACACTTCACAGCGAGCCGCAGACTTACCTCTGGATCCTGTTCGGACACAGATCTGACAGTTCCTGAAGAGCAGCATCGAGCTTCATGTTCTTCAGCCGGTTCACACACTGCTCCACCTTTGAAGGAAGGAACATGTAGGTTAGTCTGCTAGTTGACTAAGGCCAGAACACCGGCCTAGTGAAAACATCTGGATGATCTCCGAGACTTCTGGGAGAACATCCCGTGGCCTGAGGAGACAAAAGCTGAACGTTGGGAGGTTTGAGTCCCGTTACATCTGCATTAAACATAAAGAGAACATCACAGCAGCAGTCGGACACGGCGGTGGGAGCGTGATGGTCTGAGCTGCTCTCTAGGAGAATGTGGGCCCGGCAGTCATGCAGCAGCAGCAGCTCCACCTCTGATTGGCTCTGAAGACAAAATGAAGGTTCTGGAGCATCCGAGTCAAAGTGTGGACTTAATCAGACCGAGGTGACCATAGACAGGCGCTCATACTGGAAAAGCCTCCAACTATTCAGAGTGGGACAAAGTTCCTCCACAGAGACGTGAAACACTCACCATCAACACACCACAAGGTGTGGACTGCAGTGCTGCTGGGCACAGATACCTCGTCTCCCTTGATAAATACAATCAGCATTAAAAACTGCAGTTTATTTTCACTCAGGTTATCTTTGTATTAAAACTCGTCTGAGGACATCGATCAGTGAAGGACAAACAGCAGTCTGTGGAGGCTCACTGATAACTTATGCTGGAGGTCTTTCTGATGCTGTGACTCTGGAGACATTCAGGGAGCTGTCAGGCTGTCAGTCTGATTACAGCTGTTTTATTGTCCCCAGAGTCACAAACACGCTTTCATCCTGTTAATCATGATTTCCGTGTCTGTGATGTTACATGTAACAACAGTCTGAGGCTGAACCTGGATCGGGGTGAACTGGGGATGCATCGATCCCATATACAGCACCGGCCTGATCCTGACCTAAATGACTTGATCAGATATCAGGAGAAATAAAAAGTGTAGCCCGATCCTTTAAATATTACAAAAGTGCCTCATGAAGCTTGCGACACGGCATAACCGAGGTCGTGACCTTAGCACGTCGGAGCAGTATGTGTCATGCGATAGAGCGGTCGTTGTGTGCGAGACCTGTCGGCGGCGTGGAGTTACTTCAGACTGAAAGAAGAAAATAGGAAGATGTGGTAGCAGCGTTGGGAACTTTAACACCACAAACATGATTAAACACTCACAGAAATACCAAATACAGGAGCACACAGAGTTTATCCAGTGACTCAGTACAGAGTAGGGATGGGTACCGGTGTCCGGTGCCATGATGGCACCGGTTCTGACATAAACGGTAGTAACCAGACCGAAAAGCAGCGCACATTTCGGTGCTTTATTTCGGTGCTTTTTTTTCCTGAGCTGTGACACACTTTAGATTCTAGCCAATCATTTTACGTTTCCGAGGATAGTAGGCGGGGCCAGGTACGTACGTTCTGTTAGAGCAGAGCTACAGATTAAAAACGCCCAAGGCCAAGCGGTCAAAAGTCTGTCTGTACTTCACAGCAAAAGATGCAAACTCAGCAGCAACAAGTGCTTTAAGCTGATACTGTGATACTGTCAAAGGAGGTAACACCTCGAATCCGATAAAACACCTGGCGACGCATAGCGTTTTTTTTAAAAGCCCAGAAATGCGCCGTATTTGATAGCTTGCTGCGAGACCTCACACCGAGCACATCTACTGCGGGTGTGGTGCCTGTTATCAGACCGGAGTTAGCAACATCCCCCAAAAACCCGAAGAGGAGAGTCCTGGCCCCTAGCCCTGCCAGTGTAGCAGGAATGATGAGGATGATGATGCAGCAGCAGCCGTTCTTCTCTGCGTGAGTAGCTTAATGTTGTTCGTGTGTAATTTACGTTGAGTAGGCTAACCACGTTATTACATTAATGCATGTAAGGTGAACTAGCAAACATCATCATAGCTACATGCAGCTGTCTTCTTGTTTGATGGCAGATACTCCCTTCACCCTGGCCAAAAAGGCTAAAATGACCAAAGAAAAAGTGGAAAACAGTTAAACATGAGAGGTTTTTGGACAAAGTTTGTTTTTTCCATTGTTTAAGCACTGCTTCCAGCCAAGAGTGATACCATATATGCCCCATAGCTGCAGAAAAGGCTAACATTGTTATCTTTTTACAAAAAAACAGCTGAACATGAGAGGTTTTTGGACCAATTTTGTGTTCTCCATTCTTTAAGAACCGGTTTGAGCACTGTTTAAGCACCGGCACCGTTTCAAAAGTACCGGTTTGGCACCGGTATCGGATAAAACCTAAACGATACCCATCCCTAGTACAGAGTTCATCCAGGCCTCCAACACGAAGCAGAAAAGTATCAACAAACGCTTTTGGAAAACATTCAGAGTCGCGAGAAACTCCGTCCAGAAAGCAACAAAGCAAAGCTGATAACAGAGAAAACTGCTGAATTTGTTGTACTCGATGAGCACAACACGTGTTATTAATCTGTCTCTTTATCCTGTCTTCCTTCTGTCACCCCAACCAATCACAGCAGATGGCCCCGCCCCTCCCTGAGCCTGGTTCTTCCGGAGGTTTCTTCCTGTTAAAAGGGAGTTTCTCCTTCCCACTATGGGCGATCGTGGCTCAAGAGTTGGGAGTTCGCCTTGTAATCGGAAGGTTGCCGGTTCGAGCCCCGGCTCTGACAGTCTCGGTTGTTGTGTCCTTGGGCAAGACACTTCACCCGTTGCCTACTGGTGGTGGTCAGAGGGCCCGGTGGCGCCAGTGTCCGGCAGAATGTGTAAAGCGCTTTGGGGTCCATAGGGACTAGTAAAGTGCTGTACAAATACAGGCCATTTACTTGCTCATAGGGGGGTTTCTCTGTATGTATTACTGTAGGGTCTACCTTACGATATAAAGCGCCCTGAGGCGACTGGCGCTGTATAAATAAAGCTGAACTGCATTTCTGTTGTGGGAAATGTCAGTTTTTGGTGCTTAAAGGAGCATTGTGAGCCTCGCTACGTGCTGCCAAACCAACGTTTCATTAAAGGCATAATCAATCAATCAATCAAGTTGTTGAATACAAACATTATTTTGTGATGATATTGGGCTTCATGTGTTTTTCAGAACTGCATAAAACTGCGTTTTGAATGTTACTTTAAATACTTAGATCTAAAGTTGGAATTTGTAATGTTCTTGGATACCGGTGATGACGTTTGTTTCAAAGCTTTAAATAAAAAGATCAGCTGAGCTGAGCAGTATTTTGGCTGCTTACAAGTATAATAGAAGAACTTTAGT
This sequence comes from Maylandia zebra, assembly GCF_041146795.1. Taxonomy (NCBI): domain Eukaryota; kingdom Metazoa; phylum Chordata; class Actinopteri; order Cichliformes; family Cichlidae; genus Maylandia; species Maylandia zebra. Next base: position 36,087,645 of record NC_135182.1, read on the forward strand.
CGTTTTTTTGCTTTTTTTAAATCTTAATATGACATTTATGACTAAAAGCAGACTATACCGGAGTCATATCGGTATCCAAATCTATGACATCAGTATAGGACATACAGACGTGGCGTCATCCATCCCTACTGTGAACGACAGGCTGCCTGGCTGCATGGAGGAGGAACATGTTGTCGTCGTGTTGGTGTTGTTCCCACATCATCATGAAAATGTTGTTCCAGGATCAACATTGCAAGTGACCAATCACATTGTTGTGACGTTATTCTTTTGCGCGCCAAGCCATTCGTGCATTTATGAAATTCCAATGTTGCAAGGACAATATCAGTTCTGCTCAGCGTTTATTAAAGGGTTACGGTCAGGGTCAGGGTCCGTTGATCGGCGGACAGAGGCGGTTTCTCGCAGCTTAAGTACAGTTTGTTGTTTTACGGCGGTTTTTCCCGAAGTCGCAAAAGTATGACGTCACAACATTCTGATTGGTCACTTGCAATGTTGATCCTGGAACAACATTTAGTATGTTGATCTGGGAACAACACCAACACGACGATATCACCTGTACGTGACTCGGAGCTCAGGTGGGCGCGCTCCGAGTTGCCCTGAGCTCTTAATGAACACACCCACGGTTGCCCTGGAGACAGCGCTCACCTGCTTCAGTGCCTTGAACGTCTTGTTGCCCCGGTAGCTGTTGTTCAGGACGTACAGCAGCTCGTACAGCAGCCTGACCTCCGTCTGAAGCATCTCACTGCGGAGCAGCTTCAGCACATTTTCGCGCTCCGTCAGCAGCGTTTCAACGTCTGCAGCTGCACAAACACAAACACCATCATCATCGTCACCTCACAGCCACGCGGCGCCGAGTCCTGGCTCTCCCACGTGGGTCGCATGCGGCGTGTTATTTCGCACACAGCACGTCAGTGACCGCGCGCTGCGGCTCGTACCTGTCTGTGCGGTGAAGGGCACGCGGACAGCGGACACGGCGCTGGGAAAAGGGACGTTGACTCTGTTCCAGAGCTCCACGGCCATGCTCGAGTCTGCCTGAAAAACAAAATACGTCCCGGAAGTCCCACAGCCAATGGCGTACGAGCACGCGTAAACGTCATCGTCTGTGTTAAAGGCACCGCAGTCGCCGAGTGTGCTCTGCTAAAGTACTTACAACACAAATGATTCCTCCGAACTGATCAGAACAAAAGCGTAGAAACAATAAAGGCCAATAAATATTAAAATTATGAAAACACAACGAGGATAATGACAATAAACGTGTTTTAATAGAGCAATGGATTATTAACACAGCATTTGTAAACATATACGTTATTCCTGTTTGCACACAATAACAGAATAATTATTTCATCCAAACAAACACGGTGAGGGTCAAAACTGAAGCCCCTGAAAAAGTGACCTTTATACTGAAACACAGCACAAACCACCGCTGTGCCACAAGGTGCTGTCAGGAGAACAGCACTTTATTGTGACAGTACAGGCAGGAAGCAAGCACTCAACTTCAAACCGAGGGTCGTCTTCCACTTTACACTCATAGAGGAACTTCAGCGAGGGGTCGATGTGAAAACCTCCATGTGAAAGAGTTTCTTTCAGCTCCTCTCACAAACCGACAGCATCATCATCACCTCGGTGTTCTCCTTTGTGCTGCAGGCGGCCTCTGAGGGGCTCCTCCTGACCCATAAACCAGGACTGTTCTTATGTAACACATTAAGGCTCCTCAATCCCAAACAAACGTCTTCTCGTGTACAACTCCTGAACTGTTTGTTGCATAGTTTTTAGTGCTGCTAAAGGTAGTCTGTGCAGCAGAAAAACACCTTTAAACTGTAATGAGTTATGACTTCAGATGAATACGGAGAGGAAGTGTGAGGAAGAGTAATGTCTGCACAGACTGATTTATCAACATTCATCACCATGTTGCACATTAAGATTCGGGTTTCACATACTGTGCAGAATAAAAGCTCCCCATGTGTTCACACAGACGCCCACTGTGAAATACTGCCATCGTTTATTGGAACAAAAGCAACAGATTTAACGAGAGGACATTAAGGGGCCTGTGCCGCCTGATTCCTGATCCAAGAGATGACTTTTAGGTTCACTTCCTCCATCACGGACACCTCAGAACGGCCTTTCACCTTCAGTCCATGGCTGCCTCCTCGTAGCCACAAAATCTCAACCTGAGCTTTCATTTCTTTCACCGTCGTGTCAAAGTGAACCTGAGCGAGGACACAGAGCAGAGTGAGCACTGCAGCACGTCCCAAGAGCAAGAGCAATGTCCCGTTACACAGATGCATCAGAACTACATGCAAACAGAACAGCAACAATGAGCACACAGGACAGTCTTCTAATAGTTTAATAAGGAAACATGCATTAGGTATGAATCTCATTCCTCACCCTGTCACACATGTCGTCCTCAGTGCCCGACACAAACAGCACACGCGTGTGCGCCGGCAGCACCCTTAGATCTTCGCTCCGTTGGCGGTGTGCATGCATCTGTCCTGGGGGGTGCAGGGGGAAAGACAAGCAGATCACACCCTCCACCGCGGCCTCGGATTCCTCGCTCAGTCGCCTAGCTAAAGCTGCAGCCGCACGACACCCCATCGACCTGCCTGTGGAAACGTCACAGTGTTCAAGGACTCCCACTCAGTTATTTCTACACTGCTGCATGTCCTCGTCTTCACTTGAAACATAGATGGAGGTTCAGAGGTGAAGATGTGGTATCTGGTGATGTCATCAGTTAAAGGCAGGCGCTCATGGACAGAGTGCGGTCTTTAAGCCCCGGACATCAATGTGGGGTCTGTTTTACCACATTAACATACTTCCCCCCAAAGTAAACTGTTAAGGTACAACAACACTTTGCAAACTGAAGTACGTGAGACAAAATGACCCGACAGCGTTTCTGCTCTGAGCTCTTCCTCTTTTGTTTTGAACATCTTAAGGCTTCTTACCTCCAAAAAAGACGCGTTTTACTGTGAACCTCTGCAGTGACTTCAGGTAGTCCTACAGGTGGAAACACGTTAAACAGCACACGTTACATCATACTGGTGCTCTACAAAAAACGTGTAATATTGCACGTAAAGCAGTGAGTGCAGTTTTGACTTTAACACGTACCCACACAGCAGTGTACGCCTTCAGCCTGTGAGCCAGGTTCAAACCTTTGCATGTAAAGCGCAGGCACAGGAAACCGTGTGATGCCAGCTGGTGAGCCAGAGAAACCAGCTGACTGAAGTTCATGTCTCCCCCGGCTCCGTGCGTGAGGATCACGGCGGTGTGAGCGTCCGACATGGCGGCAGGGACGCACAGGGCAGCATCTAAAGATTTGGCCCCAAACGGCACCTTCACCGCCTCCTGAAAGCCAGCGAGCACCGATTCAGCACCTCACAGCCAACCATTCTCTCTCCCGACCTTTACAGAGCAGTGAATGGTAAATGGCCTGTATTTATATAGCGCTTTACTCGTCCCTAAGGACCCCAAAGCGCTTTACACATCCAGTCATCCACCCATTCACACACTGGTGATGGCAGCTACATTGGAAGGGGACATCCACATTAAGGGGACGGCTGTGGAGCGTGTGAGCAGCTTCAAGTTCCTGGGAGTCCACATCTCCGAGGATCTCACCTGGACGACCAACTGCTCCAAGCTGGTCAAGAAGGCTCATCAGCGCCTCTTCTTCTTGAGGACCCTGAGGAAGAACCACCTGTCCTCAGACATCCTGGTGAACTTCTATCGCTGCACCATCGAGAGCATCCTGACCAACTGTATAACAGTCTGGTACGGGAACTGCTCTGCCTCGGACCGGAAGGCGTTGCAGAGGGTCGTGAAAACTGCCCAGCGCATCGCCGGAGCACCACTTCCTGCCATAAAAGATATCTACAGGAAGCGGTGTCTGAAAAGGGCTGGGAAAATCATCAAAGACCCCAGTCACCCATCACATGGACTCTTCACCCTCCTGCCCTCTGGGAGGCGCCACAGGAGCCTCCGGACTAAGACCACCAGGTACCGGAACAGCTTCTTCCCCACAGCTGTCAGACTCCTGAACTCTGCCTCCTGACATCTGACCCACGTTAAACTCATGGACTGAACATACACACCCCCACAATGGACAACTGTACCCTCAAACACAATAATAACATGGAGTGAACCACCACTCACAACCACTAGCACTTTATATAGCCTCTGTAGAAACTATCTACACCCTCACTTATCTTAACTGCACTACTGTATAGCTCTGTGTGAATAATCATTCTGTACATTCAATAATCTTTAATCCTACAACTGTTTACAACTTGCATAGTTCCCATTTCTGTATAGCTGTATATCTCAGATTCTGTAAAGTTATTTATTTCATATTCTGTAGTTTTTCATATTTATATCCTGTTCATAGCCTGTACATAGCTTGTACTCACTACAGCCTGTACATACTTATAGTTATAGAATATTCACAACATACTTCATACCGTGTACATTATAACATACCATAATAGACCCATTTCTGTAATATACTTACATATCTATACTATTGCTAATATATATTGTAATATATCTATATCACTAAAGCACTTCTGGATGGATGCAAACTGCATTTCGTTGCCCTGTACCTGTGCATGTGCAATGACAATAAAGTTGAATTCTATTCTATTGTAGCCACAGCCACCCTGGGGCGCACTGACAGAGGCGAGGCTGCCGGACACTGGCGCCACCGGGCCCTCTGACCACCACCAGTAGGCAACGGGTGAAGTGTCTTGCCCAAGGACACAACGACCGAGACTGTCCAAGCCGGGGCTCGAACCGGCAACCTCCCAACTCTTGAGCCAGTGAAGGTGATTACATGGTGATACTTGAAAAATCAGAAGTCTTATCTCAAGCTGACTCTGACTCACTGGTCCATCACATCCAGCAGATTACTGTAACACTCTCCAGATCATCAGCTCATTCATCCTCACACACACGTGACCACATTACTCCACACCACTTCCACACTGGCTCCCTGCGACCTTTACGATCCTTCTGATAGTTCATACAGCTCTCTGTGGTTTGGTCCGTGTCTCTAACCCAGTCACACCTGTCAGGTCATCAGCTGCTCCAGAGCCAGAGCTCGGGGCTGGAGGTGCTTCACTTACTGTGGTCCTGATCTTTGGAACCAGCTGCCTGCTGGTCTGAGATCAGTTCCAGCCACGCTCTTATTCAAAATCAGACTCGAAACCTTTGAATTCCCCGAGGCTTACACTTCCTGCTGCGCTCACTGCCTACAGGTTTTGTAACCTGCGCAGGTGTTTGTGAAGCACACCGAGCCCACAGGACGTGGCGCGCGCTAGCCTCTCGTGCACCCGTCCTCTCGGTGCTCCGGGCTCCGCTCCTGGTTCGAGTTCCGTTTCATTCTAACCTGACTCTGGTTTCTGACATGTTTGCTTTTTATTTTTCATATTTACCTCCAGAAACGTCTCCATCACAAGCAGCTTCTTCTCTGGAACACCGAGGACTTCAATACGTATTAGTGACACCTAGCGGGGAGGAGTGGTCACTACAGCGTCACCAAACCTGTATCTAAAGTACTTTTTATTAAAAAATAAATAAATGGTTTGAAATGTTTGTTATGTTTCATTAAAATTATTTGTTTCAGATTGTTCGCTTTTTAATATATCTTTATCCAGTGGACGTACTGGAAACGCAGCATCATACTTCATAATGGTCAGTCTCTGTAACACTTCCCTTCCTTCCCAGTCATCCTGCACACTGGCACATTGTTGGATATTACTGACATCTGATCAATTGAAACATCACCCTATACTCTCTATCATGTTTCATACTTTCAGTTTTATCCATGTCTGAGCATCTTTGATTTTATACGTTTGATTTTATATATCAGGATAAATATCTCAGCAAAAATATCACTTTGTACAGGGCAGTGACTCCTCACCAACAGCGGCTCAATGCTTTGTGGTTCAAATCTAAACCATGCAACAGGGTAATGGTCAGTTATAAACAGCAGCATTAACTTTATGACACTTCCGTTTGTTTACTTTTTCACAAGGATACGATTTTTATTTTAAATGTTTTCCGTTCTGTTTTATCCGTCAGGTAAACTGAAGGCGTGGCCACGGCTGATTTTCCAACAGGCACAGCGGTCAGCTGCTCAACCTCAGGGCTGACACTAAACCTCACTGAGTAAATAATCTGACATCAGAGAGAAAAACACGCTCTGAACACATTAAAAGCATTTATTGAAAAATAAGAATCAGATATTCAAACCATAGTCATACAATTGATTGGCACTTTAAAAGAAAAGGCTGTCAGTTATGAAGTGGGAGGAGCTCAGTCACAGTTCATCCTTCACCTGAAAAACAAACATGAAAACACTCCTGTTAGAACAGCACGTTGGTCCAAACGTTCACTCTAACGTGGCTTCTTGGTGGTTGCAGTGACGCCTCACGTACACCAGATGGCGCCACAGACTGTAGAATAATAAAACTATCCCAGATTTAACGTTGTTTCCTCTTCTTAACGTGCAAAAAGTAAAATAAGATCATTAGGATCTGCAGACAAGCTGCAGAGCAAACAAAGCATTTGGGTGTTTCTCACGTTTGTCCTGTGGCAGGAACATGGGAACAGGTCATCAGCAGGCTGCTCCACGACTTCCATGTCCTTCCGGATCTTCGGCTCGGTGACCTGGAGTTTGGCGTAGTCCTAGTTCGCACGCATAAATATGACATGTGAGGGAAGTGCGACACATTTACATCGGTCCGAATGAAGAATGATCAGCATTGTGTCAGTGCGACGCAGCGCGAGCACAGTAAGACTGCGTGAGTAGTAACATTGTATACTTTTTCAGTCGTGCAGTAACTCTGAAACTGTAATCACATTACCTTGATCAGTATGTAGTAATAACAGAAGATGGTGTCCCCCATGAGGTGACTGCGGGCAAACTGCTGACCTGCGAGAGCAATTTTCTTTGCCTGAAAGAAGAAAACAAAATGACACCACCTTCACTCGTCATTAGTGAAACCAGCGAGGATCCAGTCACGTGTTCTCGTCACCTCTTCGTCGTGGTCACGCGCCCACTGGATCTTCTCCAGCAGGTCTCTCAGGTCTGCCCTGACAGGGATGTAGTGCTCCCACGCTCGAAGCTGCTTGTAGAAATGTTCGTAGTACCCAGAATCCTGCTTCAGGACCACGCTGTCCCCCGCCAGCAGGTACGGCAGCCGATAAGCTGCCACAGTGCCATCAATGTTGATTTGGTACTTGTACTGGTGATGCATGGACACAATGAAAACACACACATTAGCATAAGAATATCTGACGTAATAAAAGCGTTTTTATGGAATATAATTCATCTCACCTTGAAAAAGTCAAAAAACGAAACATGTTTGACGAGCGGCCCGTAGAGGCTCTCGTCGTGTTTGAAGAAGAAGAAATTAGTAAAGGCGGCGTCTATGATGTGCGGGTGAGCCCTCGAAAGCTTGACCAGCTCCAGGCGCTCCTGTCGGCTGTCCCGCCCCCTCCAGAAGGCGGTGGCGTTCTTCTCGGGCCACGGCGGCCCCGTGTTGGCCTGAACCGACATCATGTCCAGGCTCACCCTGTACGGCAGAGGACGTGCTGAATGTTACATCCTCTGCAGTTTGTGAGATCACTAACCTCACAGGTGAGGGTCCAACATTAAACAGCTCTCATCATCACACCTGCATTAAATATCAACTCAAACAGCAGCAAGGTGAGAGGAGGAAATGCAGGTTCATACTGCAGTCTGCTTACTGACGGCCTCAGTGATGGCAGAGCACGCGTACATGAAGAGGAGCAGGAACCAGGTGACCCTGAATCCTCCCTTAGTTATGCTGCAATAGACGTAGGCTGCCGGGGGATTCCCATGATGCACTGGGGGTTTCTTCTTCTCTCACTATGTGTTAACAGACCTCTCTGCACTGAATCATATCTGTTATTAACCTCTGTCTCTCTTCCACAGCATGTCTTTATCCTGTCTTCCTTCTCTCACACCAACCAATCACAGCAGATGGCCCCGCCCCTCCCTGAGCCTGGTTCTGCTGGAGGTTTCTTCCTGTTAAAAGGGAGTTTTTCCTTCCCACTGTCGCCAAAAGTGCTTGCAGATAGGGAATCATACGATTGTGTTTTTGTCTGTATGTGTTATTGTAGGGTCGACCTTACAATATAAAGCGTCTTGAGGCGACTGTTGCTGTGATTTTGTGCTGTGTAAATAAAACTGAATTGAATTTACTGCCAGTTTCCGTGGTAACGTAGCAATACTTTAGCTGAATCCACACAGAGCTTTACCTCCCCATGGTCTCCAGGACGGACTCGGTCAGGTCATAGGTCGGCATGACGATATCTCTGGTGTTATTGGAGCCACACCAGGAGAAGATGGGATGAAGCTTCTCGGGAGGCTTCCTCTTCTCCAACGGCCAGTCACCGAGATTAACAAAGAACTCCACATCAGGGAGCCGCACCTGAAAATGTTTCATGATAATCATTACTGTTGCCACCGTCTGATCGCATATCTGCACTGATGATGACGATGATAACCAGCATGCACTGCACCAGTTGTGTCTGAACGTTTCATCCCTGATGCATCAACATATACAGACATTAAAATCAAAGTGTGTTTCTGGTCGTCTGAGCGACGGCTGAGTAAACGTAAACACGGATTACCTTTCTGGTGAGAGACAGCAGGACGGCATCCATAAAGATTCTAAACCCGACATGTTCCCCAAATGTCCTCACGTAGATCTAAAGACAACAGAAACACATTACAGAAAACAGCTGCTCACCAATCCAAGATTACCTTCACAGGTAATAGATTACACCGCTGCACAGGATTACAGGAGTCAGTGGCAGCTGAGTCGTTACTGCAATGATACAGTGACTTCAGTATTTCATTAAACTATAAAGAAAACAGACAGAGCTGTAAAATGATGCAGACATTAAAATAATTAAACAACTCGGCATGCTGGGAAATGTGGGAATGACTTTATTCCTTCTCGTTCATTTAAAGTGTTCAGATATGAAGTGAACACAGAGCAACAGAAACCCTGAAGCGTGACACTCGTCACATTCACCTCTGATAAAGGGACTCAGCTGCACTCACACACACAGTATGAAATGCAGTAGCAAAGTACTACTGTAGTAGTTTTTACTACTAAAAGCATCAATTTCACTTTACCACAGTCATACCTTTAGAGGGAACTAGTCATGGAAGCGGATACGTTCCTGAATATTCTCATGTAATGCGAGCAGTGTGTGAACCGGGCTTTAGACTCATCGCTATCACAGCAGCACTCATGCACACCTGGCTCTGCTCTTACAGGTGAGTCACACAGCTCCAGGGTCCAGGATGAAGGAACATTACCCTTCATATTCTTCCCTTCTACACTCACCTTTGGATCTGATGTGTGTCCAGAGGCCTACATGGTGTCGTGGTTTAAGAAGGCCTGGCTGGATGACTGAGAGGCCCACAAGCTGACTTTCTCAGCTTCCTCTCAGGTAAAACATAAACACCTATGATACGTCTGTGTTTGTTTCCCCAGGTGGAATCACCTTGTTGTCTTTGACGGTGTAGTGGCAGAGGCTCTGCCGCTGTCCGAAGCGCTGTGGGATCTCCTGTGCGTTACGATCTGGGTCGACACTCGGGTAAAAGGACAGGTCCCTCTCTATCTGTGCGAAGGACGGAGGGCAGTGCATGTGGGCCTCCCACGCAGAGCCGCTCTCCCGGGGACAGTCGCATCCCTCGTGATAGACCGGGCCTGCAGACGACAACACTGACTCATTAAGTTTCTGGATCCAGCAAAAACAGCAGGTGAAGACTCAGGATTGGAGCGTGAGCAGGAATCAAGTCCATGATGTCATTTATCAGAGTGAACATCGCAGCTTCACGGACCGCGCCCTACCTTTGAGAACAAACGGTGACTTGGCAACGTGCTCGTTCTTCAGCAAAACGTGGACGTGAAGCTCCGAGTAGGTGGCGTACATTCGGTAGCGGACCAGGAATGAGCCATCCCGACGATCCAGGACCTGGATCCAAATCCTGGTGAACTGCTCCACAGGAGACACAATCTTTACTTCAAAGGTTTTCTCACCAGGTGATGCAGTCAAACTGTGGGAGGAGGGAGAATACAAAGATATCTACTGCTGCTCAGGAGGACAGCATCTCATCTTATAACAACAAATACGAGCCGATGTTTACAAAGCAGCGGACTGAACCTTTGCCAGTTCATCATCGTATGGTTCATTTCAGCGCTCACTCACAGTTTATACTCTCTACATACAAGAAGGTTTAAAGTTTGCGTGTCACAGAAAACATCTGTGCCGTGGTGGTCTCCTAACAGATGTGTCTGGGTAACTTGGATCGTCACTCAGAGTAACAACTTGTGCACTGTTTTTTATGGTTGGGTGCACTTTTTGCACAGTCAGTGTGTCTGCACCAGCTCACGGTGCAGTAATGACTGTAGCAGGCATGATCACCACAGAGAGGAGGCACCTTTGATAAGCTCCTGCAACTGTGTGATGAAAAAGGTCATTGGAGGCCGTCTGACATCGTCCTGCCTGTGGTTTGTCTGTCATATCTGCCCTCACAGGTCAAAACTTCAGATTTAACACCACACTTTATTTTATATAGTGTTCTTTTGTAGTCATGCAGGTTTTTTTGGCTTATAAGTACAAATAGATAAGATAAAATGTTCTCTAAAGGTTCTCTTGAGCAATAGTTCTCCTGTTTTCTGAAGGTGTCTCAGTGTTTTTCTTTGGACACCCCATCAAAGGAGCTCTGATTCAAGCATAAAAATCCACCGAGCGATGGTCACACTTCACTGAAGCCTCATCAGAGAAGATTCAGTAAAGGACGGCTGAAGGGAAACAGGAGGAAAGGCTGAGGCTGAAAATGACACCAGAACTGGACTGAAGGTCAGAGGAACAGGTGTGATGGAGAGATGGATCCACATCATGGTCAGTGTGTACGAGGAGGTCAGGAGGAGGTCCAGCAGTGAGAGTCTGCAGCCATCTGTGAAGCACGGTGGAGGCTGTGTCATGGTTTCAGGTTCTTTGATAAACTGATGAATTACAGAGTCTGATCCACCACGCAGGAACATCTGGAAACATCTCTTTAGCATGACACTCGGACCTCAGCTCCACTGAAGCAGTGTGGGATCATCCTGACAGAGAACACAAGCAAAGGCAGAAACATCCGAGGAAGAGCTTTGACTGTCCTTCAGGAAGCCTGGAGAACAGTTCCTGAAGATCCTCACAGAGCTGCTCAGAGAGCTCAGACTGTGCTGAACAATAAAGCGGTCATACTAAATATTCACTCGGACGCGTTTTGCAATCACATAAACTCTTTCTTTGCTGCATTTCCATATTTATCAGCAAATTCGTGTCCCCTTTCTCTTCTAATATAAAGAACAGAGAGGTTTGACATGGCACTGGATATCTGATAGTGACACAGAGGAGATACGGAGGAGACTCAGAGACAGACGTGATTTTGCACACAGCTACATTCAGACCTTTGGTACTTCTGACTGTTAAATCACACCTGCGTGGTCACATGTGAGGTCTCCGGCTTGCACATGCGCATGATAATGAGAAAACCAGTGATGTGATTCTGACACCCCGATACGACAGTAAACTCCAGGCTCTGCAGCTGGAGTCGCATACCACAGGCCTCGCATTACTCACTTTTTCCCCGAGCTGTCCGCCGCCTGTATGTAGAAGAATCGAGCTGGAAGGACGACGCTAGCCTCCAGCCCGGGTCCCCATACTAAAGTGTTCGCAGCGCTGGGGGCCGAGCCCGCCTGAGACCCCCGCAGGTCATGCCCGAGCACAGCCAGACAGAAGAGCAGCCACCACGGCCGCAGTGCAGACATACCGGCCAATGCGCAGGCTCACACGGGTTACAGTCGTGCGAGCTCTCGGCCTCTGCCGGCCCAAACTGCCATTGTTCGTTCAACTCTGTGAAAACTGAGCGGACGGACTGAAGTCAGTGTGCAGCGTGTGAACTTCGCTTCGCTCCATCTACACTCACACGACTCACCGCAGACACCGCATTTCACATCCGGTTAGAACGAGCGCGGTGTCGCTGTTTCAGGAACGTTAACGCTGCTAGCACACCGGCAGCTAACTCAAAAAAATCTTTTACAGTCGAGTAAACAATTAGTGAATGAAAGGGGGCGGGACAACAGAGCGCGTTGTGAGACCCGATTGGCCAAGAGACCGATGGAGCTCCAGGTGTAAATGTGATTGGACGGAAACACGGAAGTTAAAGTCTTGGGTACATGCTGGCCTGAATGTAAGTGGTTGGAAATGAAAACTTTACCTCATATTTAAATAACAATAAAACGACTCCTCCCACTACTGGTAATAATATAAATGATAATAAACATGTTATAAATGTCACCTGAAAGTTATAACAAACTATAATTAATGTGATTTTATACGGCGCAGTCGTATTTGTTTTACTAGATATAATTTTATTTATATTTATTTGTACAAAATAGAAATGTTCTTAAATTAAATTTGTACAAATCTGAAGTCCTGAAAGATTTCAAAGAAGTTAAAGTTTAAGAACTTTTTTTCCAGTGTAAATATTAAATATTCTGTTTGAAAGTGCAGTTCGGGCCATATGTGGAAAATTAAACCATTTTTGTAACTCACAGCTTTAATTCAAATAAATAAAACCCATAAATCTTCCCCGTCTCAGAGGCTCAGAAGTAGTTGGTCAGACTAACATAATTTTGAATACAAACTTTATATTTTAGTATCTGGATAAAAGTCTTTGCAATGATATTTTACTGCCTGGTGACATCACCACGTGCTGTTTCCTTACCTGAGATGCTCTGCCAGTGTCTCTCCGCCGCTTGTTTCTGAGTCTCTGCCTTAAGTTTTGCATTTAATAACTAAAGCTGCTCTGTTGGGCTGAGATCAGGTCACTGACTCAGACATTGGAGACTTTCTTTGCTTTCCTTGAGAAAGTCTTGGGCTGTTTTTGCAGTTTGCTTTGGCTCATTATCTGTCTGCACTGTGAAGCTCTGTCTGATCAGCTCTGCAGGATTATCTGAATGTGAGCAGAGAGGAAGCCCTGAGCTCTTCACAGCTCATCCTGCTGCTTCGATCAGCAGTCACAATCAAGACGAACAACCTTCTTCCACTGCAGCCATAGCCGAACTTTGGCTCGTGAGCTGTTTCCTCCTTCTCCAGTTTCTCTTCCCATTACTGCAAACAAGTGTTTATGTACCACTCTGCATCTATTATTAACTCCACAGCGCGTCTTTTGTCCCGTTTTCATCCCCTCATCCCTAACCAGTTGCAGCAGGTGGCCCCCTGGTCCCTTCCACTGTCACACATGATCACATAATAATAGATTGCATTTATATAGCGCTTTTCGGGGCCCTCAAAGCGCTTTACAATTCCACTATTCATTCACTCTCACATTCACAACAACAGCTACAGGTGTAGCCACAGCTGCCCTGGGGCAGACTGACAGAAGCGAGGCTGCCATAACGCGCTAATCTGCCCCTCTGGCCATCACCAGTAGGCGGTAGGTGAAGTGTCTTGCCCAAGGACACAACGACCGAGACTGTCCGAGCTGGGGCTCGAACCGGCAACCTTCCGATTACAAGACAAACTGCCAACTCTTTGAGCCACGACTGACTGTATATCATTGTAGTTCTTTACCTTCAGTATAAAGCACCTTGAGCCAACAGCTGCTGTATAAATAAAATTGAATGTAAACCGTCTTTATTTACATTCATGAAGGTGTCTCTTTGACAATAACACTCCTCCCTCCTCTGGAGTGTTAAAATGTTGTTTTTTTAACTAAAGAAAGAACTTGCGATCATCCACCTCAGCTGCCTTCTTCGGTTGTTTTTTCTGTCTGTGTGACACGTTGATTCCTTTTCAGCCTAACGAGGGCCTCCTCGACTTCCACTGACAGCTCGTTGGGTTTGGATAAAAGCGTAACTGGTTAAACTGTTTGTCAGTCAATAGGCCAATTATTGTTGAGCCTCTGACAGTGGGGACAGCGCATAGAAATGAACAGTAAATGCAGTACTTTTGTTAAACCTTGAATAAAATCAGGGAGTCTGCACGTTAGTCGCGTATTGATTTATAAATGCACTGCACTGGTGTATAAAAGTACACAAACTGTGTTCTAGTCAGAAAACTTATGGACCTACTAAATCTAACAAAACTGTCAAAATAATTAAAGTTTCTACATAAATATGATGCACTGGTAAAATCAGGCTTTTTGCTCTTAACATCACAGAATATCACAGTTACGTCTGTTCATGAACTATTTCTGAGCTTAAATGAACTCCAGTCCTCTTTATGTCATTAGACTCACCTGGCAGGTAGCGTTGAATTTACCAGAGGAAGGACAGTTCTTAGTCTGGAAGCTTTATTACTATTGATGAAAGGTAAATGACAATAACTGCATAAACCTGATCCTGGCTTTACCTGTGGGTCAAAACGTGGTTACTTACCTGAACAAAGGTCAAACTAAAGTGCTTTTGCACTCGCAGCTGGTTTAGTGACGAGAGCTCTCAGCCGTGTACATCAATCAATGTTTATTTCAATTTGCTGTTGCATCAACATATTTTCAGATCATTTTTTGTCAAGTAATTTCTATTACACTAGTATAATATCAAGAAGAACAAAAAGTGGTAGAATCCATTTAAATAAGACAAACGTTGCTGCCATCATTGAAAACCAAGTGAATGCTTCTTTAACATACTACAGTGTGAAGAACTACATCGTTCCTGTGATTTAGACAGAGCCAGAATACCAGATACAGTACCAGCAGTAACAGGTACAACATATACGAGAAAATATCCCAAGAATATACTTTATTTTTTATTTTTTTGTTTCACCTTTCACCCAAGATTGAACTGTACAGTTAATATAAAAACTGAAAACATAGAAACCGAAAACCTTCTAACAAAACACCCTGTCAGCAGAATCGGAGTTTTTTTGTCATTTTTTTGTGTATTTTGGTTTTGTGTTGTTTTTTCTGCACTTACACAAAACTCACTGACGGTACAGAGATAAGAGAGAACGACATTATTAGTTTGCTGTGTTTTAGACACCCCGTTGAACCAAATCCAGGTAGCCTGGCTGTAGGATTTCAGGTGAAGTTGGTAAAAATAAACGCGTGAAGGCCGCTCGAGCCTCAGGAATGTGTCAGCCGCCTGACAGGAAGCAGGCAAAGATGATTAGCAATGCAGATTCACGTGTTCCTCTTATTGTTTCAGGCTGTGGATGTATGTGCTGCCGTGCACGTTTCACGCGGGCGTGACGCCGCCACGATCAGCATAAAGGTCTGATGTGTGTGAGAGACGGATGCCGGTTATCCCGCGTTTGAGTTTTCAGTTCAAAATACAGACAAATACACAAGTACAAAATATCCTCCTCACTCGATGTTGTTCGTCCTTGTCGTGTGGCTACCCACTGACACGTAACACAATCACGATGTGATACACGACGACCATGTATCATGACACGTTTGTTGTTTTTAAAATACAAAAGCCTTCGTTAAAGAGGCCGTAACCATCAAATATAGGACTGCGACACAAGGATATCATAGTCACAGTCATCAAGAACGATATCGAAAGGAAGAGAAACCAAAACCGAACGAACGCCTTCATTTTTTTTTCACGTACTCGACGGCTGAACATCACTGGAAAAAACTGTCACTTCTCCCGAACCGCTTACTGACAAACAACTCCTCTTCATGTTCCCATCACGAAGACGGTGACAGTCACCACGAGTACTGCCTGTCATTATGAAAAGACGACTGCTCGGGTTGCACACCAGAATGCACCAACTGCAGAGTGAGGTGGAGAGAGATGTGAGGGTGTCGTTCACGTTGGCTGCTCTGGCTGAGGGAGGGTGTGGTTCTCTTTCTGCCTCACTCACACTTGCACACGCGACCTAACGTCGCACGAAGGCAGCGATAGACTCAAAGATCAGGGACAACTAAAACACGCCTTCATATGTTCACGGTCACCGTTCTCTGCTGTGAGCCACAGGAAACCCGGATCAGCTCCTCCGTGGTTTTTATGGCACGTGAATATAAGTTTGTAGTATAGATATAAACACACTGACCGCAACACGCTCCCACACCCACGCCTTCTCTCGTGTTCATTTCACGGGTTTGTAAGTTGCAGCAGCTGAAAAGTGGAACTAGATTGCTGAGAGCTGAGTGTTAATACAACTGAGTTATATTTCATTTGCACTGTGCAGCCCAGAGTACGAACAACGTTTTAGCGGTTTTTAAGTGTGTGTCGACAAAGTTAACTGTGTGCGTTTGGTATATATAGTGTGTGAAGTAATATGAGCTGAGACTAGGGAGTAAAAAGAAACATTAAAAAAAGGGAAAGTAACACAACTTTTGGCTTAGTAGCAATGCAGGTATACGTTTCCCTTTTTATATATCATTTTTTGTTAATATCTCAAAAAATAGAAAGTTTTTCATAATTTGTGTTGTTGGCTTACTTCATAAATAAAACGTCTTTTTATGTTTGACTCTCATGTTAAAGTAGCATGCTGCTTTTTAATATGGCAGTTGTATATTTTTAGTCATTCATTGCTGTTTCATGCATTTCTTGTTGGTTTCTTAGTTTTTGACTATCTACACAGTAAGGTCCAGAAAAACCGCACACACACACACACACACACACACACACACACACACACACACACACACACACACACACACACTTCCAGTTCCATCTTCAGACCTTCAAATGCCGCCATCTCCTCACCGTCCTTCTCGCTGCAGGTCTAGACGGGGAACTAGCCCGTCCTCATCACTCAGCGATGTGACAGTGTGTGCATGAAGCCAAGCCAGAAGCCATAAAGACAAAGTCACTGTGCCTCTCTTTGAATGCTTTCATTTTTGAAGTGAAAGTCCCGTCGCGGCATATCGTTCCCAGCAGCATGAGGGCAGACCGAGGCCCCCGTCCTGCTATTAGAACTGGTACCACTTCTTGTCCTTGCATTTCAGCATCAGCTGGAAAAGATACAAAAGGACATCTTCTTAATGAGAAGGACTGAAACCTTGAGAGCATTTCTTTTTATTGCATTGGGGAGTAAATTATTGATTTGCCAACAAGAGAATCATTTAATAACCACTTTTGTTGGCTTCAGTTCAGTTTTTGTTAATGTCTCAAAATCCAAAGTTGTACATTTAGATGCTCTTTATATTTTCACATCATGTTATGTTTCATTTTCACCTCATGAGCGTGCTTGGAGAAGGCTTCTGCACTAGTCATCATTAGGGCGGTGCGCTCCTCCAGCTCCCCCAGCCTCTGGCCTCTCTCATCCAGAGCAATGCGCGCCCTCGCCAGCTCGCCCACCACTCCACTAGCGGCGACCTTCATGCCCTCCACTCCTCCCTGTCCAGGGATGTGCTGCGCAAGACTCCGAGAAGCCTTCCCAGCCGCAGCCTCGCCGACTGTTGGAACGAGACAGAGTGACAGGGATGTGGAAATCAAACGCACCCTGGGGTTCTTCAGACACGCCTCCTGATTTTGCCAACTGACTGTTTGTCATTGTTTGCCAACATTGTGTGCTCGCTCTGACTGCGATTGCCTCGTCTGATACAAGTTAAACTAGTCTGAGTATTTTCAACTTAAGAAAACTTTTAAGGTGTTCTCACATCGCCCCGTCTCACTGCGCGACCTCTTATTGGTTAGAGCGAGTGCTAGTCTCACAACCAAAGCCACAAAATCAGCAAGTACATCTTATGTAATCTGCCATGTGCAGGCTAAAGACATTCATGTCTTATTATTAGCAGTATAATATGGTGTCATGCATTCTTGAATGCTTTATATTAAGAAAATAATGTAGACAGACAACGCACAGAGCTCTTCTCTGTCAAAGGTGTGGGCATTTCCTCCAAAGAAGCCTTTTAAAAATCCTCGGTTCTGGGCTTCTGGTGTTTCTATTGGTGTAAACAGCTCTCCCAGCATTTCCTGCAAAAAAAAAAAAAAAGAATTTTAGAAGTTGCACGAAGGATGTAATCAGAGAAGATGGCAGATAATTCACTGGCCATCAGCAACAGACGGAGGGGATGATTGCCAAATGGCCAATTTTGCCAGCCCTAGTGCTGACCTGCAGGTTATCGCACATCTCCTGGCTGTATGTAATTCTCTGGACCTCTGTGGGGGAGCTGAGATACAGTGCCTGCCCCCCATTGGTGAAGTAAAAGGTTCTTGCAATGCGCATGTCTGTCAGAGGCAGGTAATTGACATCCATGAGCGGTCTTAAGCTGGGCAGACTGTGGGCAGAATGAAAGAGTGAAGAAAGGTAAGAACAGCTGTGTAATAATTACTGAGCTTCAAAAGTAAACTACACTGAACATCAGAATAAAAAGAAAGAAATCATTATTATGTTTCTTTTCTAATCTTTGGTAACAAAGCAGCTTTTCATAGGCTGTAGTCTCAGAGGTAAACTGCACGAATCCGGTCTTTAAGTCTGACGTCATTAGTCAAACGAACACTGCAGCATCACTGAGAGTTACAAACTGTCTAAATTCTTTCACCTTTAATAAAATGATCAGCGTTGCTGCTTTACCAGGTGTAACAATTCAGTTTAACATCCATGAAAACAGGATTTATTACGTTTAACAGAGTTAGAAGTTAGCAGGAAGTTAGCTCGCTAGCTTCCACCTAAACATGATATAGCATGTTCTGACTGAGAGATTTCTGGAAAATTCAAACGTACAGCTCTGTTATCACTTCCAACATAAATGAAGACAGAAAACTAAACAGCAGTGACGTTTATAGGGTTACTGAAGTTGGGCTAGCTGCTATATAATGATGTGCTACGTGATCACTAGCGACACAGCTATGTTAGCCTAGCATAAACACAGTGAAGCTGGAGGATGAACGCTAACTTTTTTCCACTCGATAAAAGTTAACATGAGGGTTCCTGATGGTTAGAGACAAATGCAATCGCATGGCAGGATGCTGTAAACGGACCAAACTTCAGTCAGGAGAACAACTGAGATAATCCATCCACAATACGAGGTTAGTCATTCATATACTGCTGCAGGGGCTGTAGCTACATCGTAAGGGTTTAAACACTGAGCTTTAAAATGAACAGTGGTGGTAAAAACAGAGAGAGTTTTTTAGGGGCTTGTTCAGATTAAATAGAACAAGATACAAAACATGTTAAAAACACAGCAGCCTTAATAAACACAGTAGTTTGGACTCGGAAGCAGGTTCATCACATCATCACTTAAAGACCGGATAGAGCCAGACCATTCAGCATCCACCCAGTGAGTGGCCCTTGCATAGAGTCACATGTAACTCTCAGATTTCCTCTGCACCAAAACGCTCTCACTGACCGGTTCAGATTAAGTATCCTTACCTGTGAAAAGGAAAAAGCTGCTACGCAGCCACGTTCAGCTTAACAGTGCAAACACAGAAATGATAGCTGCGCTGACAGAGCAGGCTTTAAAGCAGGCCGCGCTACAGCGTGCGCAGATTAAAACAAACATCTAATAACAGAGAACTCGAGCGGCCGTGGTCATACCTGAGTGTCATGACGTGTCCGTTTGCACAGAAGCAGGCGAGGCACACGCTGTTGCACACCGACACCACGTCAGCCCTCAGCACAAAGGACGACTCTGTGATGTTGTGGACAAACAGGCAAGACTGCGAGGGCATCAGGAACACTTTGGCCTGCCTCTCAGAGCACACCACAGCCAAGTGTCCGTCTCCGCAGGCGTCCTGGGAGGACGATGGCGAAAAGTGGACCAGCTTGCGCCTCCGCAGTCGGTCGGGGTCCTCGGGGGCGTTGTGGTCCCGCCAAACCTCATAGGGGGGCTGGATGAGAGCTCCCATGCAGTCCAAGAAGCTGAAGCGTAACACAGAGCCCTTCAGCATCAGCACCGCTCCTGTGAGTGTGTGAGCAGGAGAGGGACCCAGCACACAGTGGGAGAGAAAAGTCTTTAAAGCTCAGCACAGGATGGAAGACGGCGCTAAGCGTAACATTTCAGTCAAAAAGATGCGTCTATGTTCTCACGTGGTCTTTAAAACTGAGCATGTATGTACAGACCACTGCTGCCAGAGTCCTGGCAGACCTCTGCTGTAGGTCTCTTCGAGTCAAAGCGGGGTCCTTCCTTTCCACTGTTGTGATTTTCCCTCTAATACTGCCTGTAATATAACGTTTGTATAGCTATACAAAAAGGACTGAATGATACAAGGCAAGCTTCACAACCTTGTACACTTAACTGCCTCACAAGTGCAACTACTGGATGCAGTAATACATTACTGACACTTTTCAGATGCTGCATTTACTACATCGGACGTTATCCAATAGACGCCCACAGGAGCACTTTAGAACGAGAGGAAACAATCCTTTCTTCTTCTCTCGAGT
>NC_135182.1:36113008-36210508 GCF_041146795.1 Maylandia zebra
GATGTTTGCACAAGCACACACGCAGGTTAGAGGGACACACACCTGCAGACTCTTATCTATGGACTGCAACACAAATGAACATGATGCATATTCAGCTGTTTGTTAAACTGGCCTGTCGTTGGAAAGCATTAAATTTGGTGTGCAAAGCTGAGTCACCTCAGTTTTGCGATGCGATCCAATAACGTCCGTATTTTACTGCCTGTGTTATTTTTGTATTCTGTAGGTGAGCAGACCCTGTGAGCCTGCGCGTGGGCTGCAGCAGAGGTACAAAGGGGGAAGCAAACACTTGTTCCTAAACAATGCCCAGTGTGTCTGCAGGCACTGCTCGTGGCATCACACAGAAGTATTTTTAATATTTAAAAGGTGGGCTGCCCGACCGAGATGGGAGGTATGGAAATGTTTACTGCGCTCCGACTTTGCTTCCCTTGCCATTTCCCTCCTCTGTGTCCTTGCCCTGCGTGCAGATCTCATTAACATCGGGCTAATTTCTCGCACTGCTTGTTGACCTTTAATTATACTGGTGAGCCTGCTGGCTCTTCACTGTGGTACCCAGTGCAAGTGATAAACAACAGTGCCAAAGGTAGGTGATAGACAGGGAACAAGTGTGCTGAGAAAAGCCACTGTTCAGGTATAAAATGTGCTCATTAAGGCCAGTATAGACCTTCTTTTCCCATTTTATTATCTTCTTCTCCTTCTTGCAGCGTCCTGTTAGTCAGTGTAAACAATTAGAGAATATGGCTCATCCAAGCTAACTGTGGTGTCCTCCTTCAGTCTGCAGCTCTGTTTAAATCCATATTTATCATGTATCCTATTTTGTTCTAAAAACCTGGGACAATGTTTAAAAGACTTCACAGAATCACGGTCCCTGAAACACGAGTGCAACTCAAATATTAGGTTATGTAATATCCTGTGTACTGAGTGGACTTTCTAAGTGGGCAGCACAAGAAGCAAAGCTGGAGCCGTCTCCACACTGTAAAAAACAGCATGTGCTTTAGAGCACATGAAGGCTGTGTTATTCCAGGTCAAATAAAATAAGATGCATTAAGACAAACATGACAAAGTGCAATGAGAAGCCCAAAGCTCTGCGCCTCCAACAGCCTGCGTGTGCACAGGCCTGCAGCAGAACCACCCTCGTGTTCTGGACGCTTTCATGACAGCTGCAAAATCATTAGAGGCAGAAGGACACTCGGTGTGTTAGTGGATGCTCAGGCAGCGTTCTAACACACTTAAAAAGCTAAAATAACAACGTTTTCTTTCCATTTGGTGTTAAATCTCTTGGAATGGCTTCTTTGCTTCTGCCTTTATTTTGAAGTAAAGCCTGACGCAAACAGAAGGTCCGGGCAAAATGTTTCAATGCATCGGGCTGCGCTCGAGTCAGGTGCAGCTAGGCAACCGGCATGGCTATGCTAATCACCACGGGCCCACGCTAGTATACAGTTTCACGGAAAATTACGCAACAAGTCTGTTGAACAGTTTCTTATGCATATTTTCACAGCAGCTTTGAATCATCTGCATCGGTGTGGTTGGTGATGCAGCTGGAGCCCCAACCGTGGCTTTAATAAAACATTCAGCTTATGCTAATGAAAAACTGCTTCCCTCTCGGTTCCAGGTCACTGTTGTATAATGAGGTCGGTGAAGATGGCGGCATGAATTTAATTGCAGAATTGCTGTAAAAGGGTCAGCTGTACTCCGGAGTAACGGACACGTGTTCTTAAGAGTGGCTGTTGATGATCCCAGCGTAGAAGCCTTTGGACGTGCAGAGCCCGGTGTGCTGAATGTGATCATCTGCCAAACTGTGGTGTGCTAATGTTTCGTGCAGTTTGGCTACAATAACTGTGACATTTGGGAAACTGTCACAATGTTGAGCCTCCTATGGAGAGATTAGTTTGTCGTGACCTGACTGAGACTGTAAATCTGGCGGCGCCCGCGTCTAAGCAAACACGACCCATCAGTGGACCACGAGTGGAGCTTTGCAGGAGTGTACTTTCTGCAAGGGACGAGTTTATGTGGTGCATCAGCACTTAGAAAGCCAGTGATTCATCAGGTGTACACGATGATTGGGCCCACTGTGACTGATGTACACGGGCTGTGTGACAGGCTGCTGCAATCTGCTCCACACTTTAGATCAGACCCTGCATCATTAGACGACTCCTCCACCCTCGGGGCCGACGGCCATCCGGTCTGAACCTGCTCTTAGGCTGCTGTTGTTTATTTTTAACACCTTCTGAATATAACCCGACCCTGTGAATCACCACAGAGACAAAGAAGCTCGCAGACACTCCCACTGATACTTCTGCTGCTCTTCTCCAACTGAAGCAAGATCATAAAACTTTTAATATGACAGGACAGAGTCAGAGTCCTGTTAGAACGAACGATCTGCATCTACTTTTTATGTTTATTCAAAGTAAATGGACGCCCTGCATTAGTGTTGTCTGTCAGGCTGTGACAGACTAAGTGTTACAATTCACACAGAATCTGTAATTACGTGGTTGCTAATCCTGCATGAGGCCATTTCTCTGTCACTTCTGAGGTCAGCAACTCGAAATTATACTGCTGGGATCGCAGTTTAAGTCTTCACTTGACAGGACGTTTATGTGTTTTTCTCCCTTCGTCTCGTTTGTCACGCGATGTGTAAAAGAAGAAAGGAAAACTTTATCCAACAAAGGTCAAAAATTCATTCTCATTTTGTCTTTAAGATAGTCATGCTGTCTTGGGGAGATAAGGAAAAATGAATTATCAAGGCTTTTATGTTTGTCTTAAAGCAGCAGTTCTCGTTCAGCCAATCGTAGTTCAAATGTTCTGAGAGGAAAGTGAAATGTAACACCAAAGCCAGCAGGGGGCGACCTCTGTCTGCATCTGTCGATCACCACAAACATCTTCCCAGTTATCTCACGTTCTGCTTCTATTTCAGTAATATTTTGGCCACCTAAAAAAATCTGTCTCAGAGTGAAGATGGACTAAAAGAAACACAAAGACTGGCTCTGCACTTCTGTACTAAAATTAGCATCTCAGCTGTGATGTCATTCAGCGGTTTGTAGGGTCCCATTACGAGGCATCGAGATGAGCATTTTATCATTCCTGGTGTTTTGGAATCAGATTTAATGAGGGAGGGGGACTAAGATCAGCCAATGAGCATGCCCTGGATTATATCCCTGACTCAGTCCAAAATTCCAAAGTGGACTTGCTTGGATGTCTCCAAATGAGCGACTGAATGCATAAATGGCTTAGGAAGTATCGCCCCCTGGTGGCCATTAGGGTCAATGCACGTTTAAGGCACTTTAGCTTGCCATTATCATTCTCCTGTATTATCTAGAGCTAATACGGTATTTTCCGCACTATAAGGCGCACTTAAAATCCTTTAATTTTCTCAAATTATGAATTCTGATCGTGCTTACTGACCTTGAACCGATTTTATGTGCTACACGGCGCTCACAAATCTGTCAAAAATGTTTTAGTGCGACTGTGGTAAGCTACGAAGCCGCACCGCGTGATGGATTGTTGGAGCATTACAGCTACTGTAGTCAGGAGCCTCACGGAGTAATCTGGGTCCTAAACTCCGTCATTTTCAGGTCCCAAAGTCAAACGAACACTGCAGCATCACTGAGAGTTAAAACTGTCTAAATTCTTTCATCTTTAATAAAATTATCAGCGTTGCTGCTTTACCAGGTGTAACAATTAAGTTTAACATCCATGCAAACAGAATTTATTAAATTTAACAGACTTAGAAGTTAGCAGGAAGTTAGCTCGCTAGTTAGCTAAACATGATATTGCATGTTCTGACTGAGAGATTTCTGAAAGAATTCAAACGTCACTTCCAACATAAATGAAGACAGAAAACTAAACAGCAGTGACGTTTGTAGGGTTACTGAAGTTGGGCTAGCTGCTATATAATGATGTGCTACGTGATCGCTAGCGACACAGCTATGTTAGCATAATATAAACACAGAAGAATGAGGAGAGTAAAGTTTGACTTATCTGACGGTTTTGTTTCGCCTAATGCGCCTTATGGTCCGAAAAATACAGTCGATGAAATTGTGTATTTGTAGTTGGTATGAGGGATGAACAGGGGGGGCTGTAAATTTAAAACACAGGGCTGTATATCCTCCCCACGAGGGGGGGCTGTCTGATTGTTGGTGACTCTCTCTGTATTACTGTAGGATCTTTACATTACAACATAGAGCATCTCGAGGTGACTGTTGTTGTGATTTGGTGCTACATAAATAAAACTGAACCGTTTCCCTATTCTAACTCAGATTAGCAGACAACGATATAAAAACAGCTGTAAAACCACAAACGCACACACATGACCACACAGAAGCGTATTACAGCCAGACTCAAAAACAAAAGCATATGTTTGCATTCATGTTTCTAAACTGATCACTGGGAATACGGAGCCTCTGTGGGTTCATCGCATTTTAAATGGTGCAAATCAAAGTGAGGGTGTGAATAAGAGCGAGCGCAAATGGAAAGACAATAAATGTCATGTCTGTTAATGAAAATGTCAACTCGTGCGGTGCTCTTGTATTATTGTCCTCCTTGAACTGTGCTCCTTCTGATGATAAGAGTTATTAGAGGTAAAAATAAAAACGTCCTGGTGGTTTCAGTTTGAGGAAATTGCAAACATCTACAAACTTATAACCCGTGTTTGTAGATGTGTGCATTCCCTTTGCTCATAGCTCATAAAAACTCGATAAGTGTAGCAACGCTACATGAAGTTTAATATGCGCTGTCATTTTCATCTCAGAAAACATCCAGAAGTTATTTATGAGACGAGAAAAACAGAAAGGCAAATAGAGTTATAATCATAAATCTGTGGCATGATGAGGAAAACCATCAGATCCTTCTGCTGTTTCGGTGCAGAGCACAAAATGCAAGAAAGAAAGAAAGAAAGAAAGGAAGAAACGAAGGAAGAAAGACAGAAAGGCACAGGAGAAGTAAAAACTGGTTAAATCACTGAATCACCAACCTTCAGGCCTGCAACATCGTCGACACAAGCAGCAGAGTCAAGGACACAATGCAAGGACTCGTTCTTGCATTCAGAAGAAGCAGAACCTGCAGTCTGAATGTTGTAAGCTGATGCTAATGCAAGCTGCACGAGTGCGATTGGCATGCTGTAATGCAACAGTGGTGTCCTGGTACGTGACTGTCAGCTCCTGCAGATGCAGTCTGGTTATTTTACCGTGCAGCTGTATAAGTGTGCGTTTGTTTTTTCTTACTGTGTGTTGCTCTGTTTACCCTGCAGCATCTTCTCTGCAGAACCACACCCCGATTTTGGATTTCATGCTGCTAACTTGCATTAGCATGTGCTTGCCTTGTGTTGACCACGTGTCAGGCCTTTCTCCACTTACCCTGGGGTGAGAGGATGGCATGCACTTGCTGGGAGGGGGGTTTGTTATAGAGGGTTAGGGATGGGAGTTGGGAGGACAAGCACACACCTTCAGTGTGGGACACAGGCAAAGAGATCTCCATGCAAGCAGCGGACTGGGCCTTGCGGAAGGGCGGTCGGCCAGGGCCTCTGCGGGTAAGCCGTGGCCCCTCGGGACCCATCGGAATGCGAGGCTTCCCCGCCGAGCAGGGCTGGGAGGTGGGGCTAGTGCAATGTCCATTGACATGATCTGTAACAACGGCAAAGCATTAGCAAACAACAGAAAGAGGGATGTAATTCAACTTTAAACATATTCTGATTTACTGCTGCATTATCCATCTTCACAAGTCATTTAGTTTGATGGGAAGTGAAATAAAAATCAGGGCAGGGAACCTCAAATTAGGGACGAGATTTTCCAAGGAGATAACTGCTTTTCCCTGCCGGGAGACGCTTTGTCTACTAGACTGCAAAAAGGCAGGCTGACACTAGATGACCGATGAAGATGAATATTTCTGCAGCGTAAGAGGAGCAAGCTGATGCTGAAAATTTGATTGCCAACTAGGAAGATGATAGTGAGGGAAAAAGGGAGAGTGAGTGACAGAGGCTGGAGAGTGGTTTGAAGTAAGTATGTGCAAGGAGGGGATGCCGGGGCAGAGGAGGAAGATGCAGAGTAAAACTGTGAGTGCAGCTTCATCGAGTCTGTGACGTGACATAAAACAGGCTCGTTTCATCTCCACTTTGTTGCTTTTATCTCAGTGAACTGTGGGGAAACCTTGTTTTTAGCAGAAAGCTTTATGACATCCAAAGCTGCAGGTGAAGAACGAAAACAAGCTCTGCTCTTTATTCTGTCAAATTAGCACTCGCTTATATTGGCTGGGCTACAAATTCATCTACGGACAGAGCTGATACCAACACACTCGGTGATTTCTTTACCCCTCGGGGACGAGTCCGTGCACTGTGCTGGAGCCAGACCCTGTTAATGACACAAAGGAAAGAAAGGCCGGGCTGACCTTCTCTCGTTCTGTGTTCAGCCATACTTGTGAGCGGGCACGAGAGGCGGCCGGATCGATCCCAATATGCCGGCACTGGTACCGATCCACACTAGTGCGTGGCCCGTTTTTCACTATGGAAATGAAACAATACCCTCGAACATGCGCTCTCGTGGTGTTGACTCGTGTGCATTTTATTGAAAGCCGGCACACTTTTAAACCACAGAGGAGCTCTAGAGACGCCACAGTTACACTCCAGCTCTCCAACGTACACAAAGGGCCGATTAAATAATGAAGGCGGAGCTCACAGGTGGGCATCACAGCGATAATAAACATCAGTATATGGACACACTGACCCTGTATTTATTTACATATCACTACGCTCTCATCCTCACTGAGTACATGAGCCCCCTTTTTATCAGTGACCCCCCCCAGCAGATTAACAGCAGCTGTGGTCGCTGCCGTGGGAGGACAGAAGCTTTCCATGTGTGTTTTGGTGGAAGGTCTTATACATGGAGACGAGTGGAGCAGATAAACAATATCATGATCATTTGTGCAAACACTCGAACGTTCCCCGCTCGCTCCTCTCCGATCGTTCGTCCCCGGCGCCCAGCGAGCTCTGCCATGCAGCCAGTCGCTGCAAAAATGATTCAATTTCAAAGTGAAGATGAAAAGCTCCAGGGTGCCACCCAGTCCACGTGCAACACTCACCCAGTTTCACAGCAGGACTGACGAGGCAGCGCGGGGACTGAAAAACTGCAGGTAACACGGAGCGTTTGACGCCGCCGCGATCGGGCTTCACATTTTGTTCATTTCGTTGCCTCGAAATGTTCTGATGGAAACTGGTTTACAGCTGAGAGCGCGACACTGTGCTGACGTGCACATCCCACTCCACCCCCTCATCACACGCGCACAAACACACATCATCCACACAAAGGCACAAACACAATAGACTCGAGCGTCTTCCTGTCACACAGGTTTCTATTGTTGTGGATTTTAAACCTTCAGCGTTTGCAGCTCTACTGTTTTCTTCAATGTTCGATGACGACACCAAAACTAAATGTGCTGCATTCAAAGTTTGGGTTTCTGTCCTCACCCTTCCTGCTGATGGAGCATTTACCAAACAGCAAGTCAAAAATCAGGAGCCACGTTTGGGGGGGTTAGAGAAGCAGAAGTTCTGGGAGGCGACAGCATGCGTGGCGCTGCAGAGGGAAACCTGAGATCTGCGTGTGTGCAGCAGTTAGATGTATGGGGGGTGGGGGGGGGGTCCAGTCAAAATGGAAGGAAGGCTGTTTAAGAGAGAAATGGGCCAGTTACAATGAGCGAGGTAGCAAGTGATCCAGCACCGCAGAGCAAAGCCTGTCAATGGAGGAAAGGTTGCATAAATCAGAGGATGGTCCAATCATGGTAAAGCGATAGAATGCCTCAAGTTCAAATATGGGCATGAGCTACAAATCACCTTTGTAAACACTTGCAAAATGTAGAAGGAACAAACACAGACGCTTTAAATCAAAACACACTGACGGGCAAAATGGACGAACACGTTAGGCCGACAGTCTCATGGGCTGGTTGAACAGGCGGACAGAGCAACAAGGAAACTGAAAGAGGAAAGTTTGAGTGAAATCCAAAAGTACTAATGCAACACAAAAGCCTAGAAACCATGAGAAAAGCAGAAACTCAAAGGAAATCAAGTGAAAACTGCTGGCTTTCGCCTACCGTACCAAGATCAGTCTTAAGATCTGTTGGCAGACTTAACTTTCTGCCGGGTCCCTTTACTGAAACAAAAGAATAGGAAACAAAGCACCAGTTAATCCCTTCAAAATAAAATAGAACAAAAAAGAAATCATGGAAGAAGAAAACAAAGGAGGTGTAGTCTGCTTCAAACGATGGCAAACCAAAGTGGGGAAAAACTGAAAAGAAACCAAATGAACAAAGAACATGCAAACTGGTGCACTTGCATGTTTGCAGGCATATTTTCAAAAAGCATGCTCCACTGTCATCCCAGGCCGGCACGATCAGTGATACTGAGTCAGCGCAACGGCAGGAAGTCTCGAGTGGACAGAGCGATTACTCAGTGATTAGTCATTTGAAGCAGGTGCTCTCTTTGCATCTCTTAACGTGTAAAGACTCATTCTGATGTTTTTAATCACTCTCCTCCTCAAGTCTGCACCTGGAATAATGAAGTCCGCTCTGTGGGCCTGGGATTTGACGTGGAAGCAACAAATGAACAGGGTGACACCACAAAGTGTCATAAAAAAACTAAGTCAGACACTGAAGGCAACCAAAATAACCACATACACATTTTGCAAGCATTTTGCAGTAAGGAGAGAACTGCAAAGGTCGAACTCGAGGCGTCACGTGTCAGTTTCCCCTCAGGAAGAAGGCGGGATTTAGAAGACACGATCCAGCTGATGACCACGAGGAAAAAAAGCACGAAACACCTGCTTGATGTCATTCAGCATGTTTGCTGCACGGCCGACGCGGCGGCTGAGCGTGTGATGGGAAACACTGGTCTCACCGAATCTCCGGTCATTCATTTGTTTGCATTTCTTCCGTGAACCTCGACGGACTTTTGAATAAGTGCTGCTAATGAGATAACAGATGAGGGCCGAGTGCTTGTGCGCTCTTCATAATAAACCAGAGTCACCAGATGCTGCTGCGACCGCACGAAAGGTGCAGCGTTGGAGATGCAACGACAGGAATTATGTTCTCATAATGAACCTGTAGCTCACAGATGCTTCCTCTGTTTAATGGCTCAGCGGCTGCATTAACACATCATAAAATGTATTTTAATCAAAATAAATCGGTGGGACTGATCTGAGGAGCCGAAGGGTCTCTCACTGTGACATGAATATTAACCAGCATGCACTGCACCCACTGGAATTCAGCACCTTTGGTTTTAACCACAGAGACGGAAAGTGGCGATGTCACGCGTTCACGTGTGTTCTGCATTGTTCTCGTGCACACAGTGTTTTAAAACACACGTGTGACAGTAACTGATGTCGGACCAGCCTCATCGCTGACCTCAGCACTCTGCTCATTACTCCAGGATTCACAGCAGAATGGAGCCTTCTTGTTATCCAGCAGCAGGTGGATCTTTAGAGTTGTTGTTGTGACCCTGCAGGTCGCTGCATTTGCAGCATTTACATATTTATCAGCCTGTTTTTCTCGCCTGCACCGGCTCTCAGCAGGT
The DNA here is from genome assembly GCF_041146795.1 of Maylandia zebra. Classification (NCBI taxonomy): domain Eukaryota; kingdom Metazoa; phylum Chordata; class Actinopteri; order Cichliformes; family Cichlidae; genus Maylandia; species Maylandia zebra. The sequence goes on from NC_135182.1 coordinate 36,122,556, forward strand.
AACGTCTTATCTGTCCACACGGACGGCGAGCACAGAGACAACACAGATACCTCTGAGAGACATAACTGCAGCGTCCATCGTACTTCCTGTGGCTCGTCAGGCCCGTGCTCATCTGTCTTCTCTAACCATCCTGCTGCTCTTGTCACCGATCAAGGTGACAAGAGCCAGGTTGTGTCCAGGTTACAGTAATGTGCAGAGTGCTGACATCCCAAACGAGGCTAACACAGGACTAAACCTCTGAAAAACTAACTTCTGAACATCCAAAGCAAGCTGAGGGCTTATTCATCAGAGAGGGCTCCATGCAGTTAGTCAGAGACAGCAGTGATGAATGTTAGCCAAGAGCACAGCAAGATAAGACAGCAGCTTTACTGACACGCAGACAGACAGAGACCCCGAGCGCCATCGCCAGGTACGGGAGCATGTTTGTGTTTAGATGTGAGCTTCCGGCGAAGGCGCGATGATTGATGTCAGACAGGCTGAAGCGCCGGTGCTGCAGCTGCAGCCCATCTGCCTCAGCAGCATTGCAGGGTGATGAAGAACCCGAGGTCTGGACCCGCCCTCCACACACACACACACACACACACACACACACACACACACACACACACACACACACACACACACACACACACACACACACAGCATGGAGCACACTGAAGAGCAGCCACAGTCTGGAGTCCTGTAAGCCTGTTTGCACTGCAGGCTTCACACGTGCTGCGAGAGGCTTCGACCGCACTTTTCACACAGTGATGCTGCTGCTTGGTTTTATTAGTTCTCGACTGCAGATGCTTCATGCTGAACTGACCCATGACCCACCACAGGTGACGGAGGAGCCTCCTCCACCTGTGCACCTGCTGCTGTTTAACTACCGTCTACAGCTTCTATTATATATACAACATTTGTGCTAGCCAAAGAAATATGATTCGTTGTTATGAATTTACTGTGTCCCCATTGGTCAGTGAGCACGAGGTTTTATTTAAAGGCTGAATATGTTATATTGATACCTGTGCTTCAACATTAGTCAGTAAACGTCTGGCGCCCTGCTGATAGTGTTGCTCACAGTGTGGAAGCAGCGTTAGCGTGCAGGTGCAACATCACACAGCAGCCTAATTATTCCCTCTCCCAAAACAACGACACAAACAAAGAAAGAAAGACAGAAATTCCAAGCAGGTGTCCACGAAGAGGCTGAGATCCATGAAACACCCCTCCTCTTACCATTGTCCAGTAAGTAAAAGACTGGACTGCAGTGGCTGGCTCTCAGACTGGCCACAGGCTCGGGCAGGACGCGGGGGTCATTGTGAAGGGAGGTTGGGTAATGAACTGGAACAGGAGATCCAACAGAACAGACACAGACTTTTCAGGGCAACAGGGGAGAGACAAACACAGTGGGTGAACTGGGGAGAAGAGAAACTTGCAGGTAATAGGAAGGAAACAGTCGTGAGGTTATGAAAACAGAAGGTGTCATAAGAACAGCTGCATCCCACCAGCAGATACTGGGAAGGTCACATAGCCATCACTGCAACACACCACAGCAGCACTGCTACTACGACTACTACAGCTACTTCTACCACACCACAGGCTCATCCTACAGAGCAGCATTTTCCAGGCTTTTCCAGGTAACTTTATCCTGGAGGCGGTTTACTTCCAACCATGACCTGTTGCCGTAGCAACTCATATTACAGCCCTAACCTGTGCTGCAGCAGGTTACGTTCAACAGCTATGACATCACCACCTGCTAACCAATCAGCTCCTCTGAGGATTGTCCACAGGCCCTGGAGGATGGCTCAAAGCTCTCTGTGAGCAGAAGTCTTTCCATAAATATGGATAATATAATATAATATGGATAATATTCCCTCAGTATTTCCTGTTCTGCAGACTAACCTGCACCATCCTAACACAGCAGTTTAAATCCTGTTCTCATGTCTCATCTTCAGCTGAAAGAATAAGAGTTCAAACGTGCTTACAGCCATTAAATATTCATTGGATAGAATCATGATTCTCCTGTGTCTGACTGATTGAGCTGTAATATTGATAAGTCTGTTAGCTGTCTGTACCCAGCTATGCCTTATTAATAACATGGCAGCAGTCTTTCTGAGTAAAGCTCACACACACACACTCAGCAGCTTTGATGCTAAGCTACTGCACACTCACAGGTCCCATTACTCACTTTGAGGAGGTGCTTTCTTACAGCTGAGTATTGTGTATCTAACCACGTTTGACCCAATGCTCACGCTCTGCAGGACAGAAGGACCAGGAGAGACTGAGTTTTTAACCATCATTCATAAACTGACCTGATCGGATCCTTCGTTCGGTGACACTATTGTCACTCGTGAGTAGGGATGGGTATCATTTAGGTTTTATCCGATACCGGTGCCAAACCGGTACTTTTGAAACGGTGCCGGTGCTTAAAGAATGGAGAACACAAACTTTGTCCAAAAACCTCTCATGTTTAACTGTTTTCCACTTTTTCTTTGGTCATTTTAGCCTTTTTGGCCAGGGTGAAGGGAGTATCTGCCATCAAACAAGAAGACAGCCGCATGTAGCTATGATGATGTTTGCTAGTTCACCTTACATGCATTAATGTAATAACGTGGTTAGCCTACTCAACGTAAATTACACACGAACAACATGAAGCTACTCACGCAGAGAAGAACGGCTGCTGCTGCATCATCATCCTCATCATTTCTGCTACACTGGCAGGGCTAGGGGCCAGGACTCTCCTCTTCGGGTTTTTGGGGGATGTTGCTAACTCCGGGTCAGATAACAGGCACCACACCCGCAGTAGATGTGCTCGGTGTGAGGTCTCGCAGCAAGCTATCAAATACGGCGCATTTTTCGGCTTTAAAAAAAAAACGCTATGCGTCGCCAGGTGTTTCATCAGATTTGAGGTGTTACCTCCTTTGACAGTATCACAGTATCAGCTTAAAGCACTTGTTGCTGCTGAGTTTGCATCTTCTGCTGTGAAGTACAGCCAGACTTTGACCGCTTCGCCTTGGGCATTTTTAATCTGTAGCTCTGCTCTAACTGAACGTACGTACCTGGCCCCGCCTACTATCCTGGGAAACGTAAAATGATTGGCTAGAAGTGTATCACAGCTCAGGAAAAAAAAGCACCGAAATGTGCGCTGCTTTTCGGCCTGGTTACTACCGTTTATGTCAGAACCGGTGCCATCATGGCACCGGACACCGGTACCCATCCCTACTCGTGAGTAACTTTACTGTTTTGTTACCCCGATGCTGACACTGTGGCCAAAGAAGCCTCTGACTGCAGAGACATGACTGACTGGTACCAGTGGGAACAGTGGACCTGTACAGCTGACAGAACTGCATCAGGGCAAGAAAGCTGATTTAAGTGACTTCAGACGTGGCAGCTTTTCACTGCACAACCATGTCATGGTCGTATGTCATTCACTTACGGAGGTCGGCCCCTCGGCGAGGTCAAAGGTCAGAGGTGAATGGACAGGCAGCTCTGAGCATGGTTTAAGCTCGAAGAAGACAAGCTGGGTCAGCAGGAGACCAGACTGGGTGCTAAGAACAGGAAACTGAGGCTACAACTCAGAGAGACCCATGAAAACTGGGCAACAGAAGATGGAAAATATTACCTACTCAGAAACATTGAGAGGGTGGAGTTTATTATGACCACAGTGTACCATCCTGTGATGGATGCATCCAGCAGGATAACAAACCGCCTCACAGATCTCAGCCCAGCTGAGCATCTTTGGCATGTTCACATCACGGACGTGCAGCAGCCGTCTGAAGGCTTCCAGCACTTTGTGCAGTCTGAGCCAACCTGGTACCGCAAGGTAAATGGCCTGTATTTATATAGCGCTTTACTCGTCCCTAAGGATCCCAAAGCGCTTTACATATCCAGTCATCCACACATTCACACACTGGTGATGGCAGCTACATTGTAGCCACAGCCACCCTGGGGCGCACTGACAGAGGCGAGGCTGCCGGACACTGGCGCCACCGGGCCCTCTGACCACCACCAGTAGGCAACGGGTGAAGCGTCTTGCCCAAGGACACAACGACCGAGACTGTCCAAGCCGGGGCTCGAACCGGCAACCTTCCGATTACAAGGCGAACGCCCAACTCTTGAGCCACGATCGCCCCAGTACCTAATGAAGTGGCCATAGGTCCTGTGTTTGTATTAGTGTGCAGAGCAAAGCTGTTGGTTACCACGGTGCTGGAGGTGATGACATCACAGGGGTACGCCACACATTCAGACTATCGCTGGGCGGTGGTATCATAAAAATATCTACAGAAGATTTGAAGGAAATGAAGAAACGCTGCCATTCAGTTTATATGTTTGTAATAAAATAATGTTTCTTTTTGTAGAATGATCTGCAGCTAAATTAACGTTCCTGATAGCGAGCTAATTTTTAATTTTGTGGCGGGTGTAAGGGAGCTGGGAAGCATCTGCCTCACTAAGGTGAAGAACACACTCTTGTTATGCTTTTATTTTGAAGTCCACTAACTGCTCCCACTTTTGAGGTCAGCTTCCTGAAGGCCCGATTCATGGATTGCACACATGATTAACACATGGCTAACGACGTTCACCTGCCTGTTTGTGGTTGTTAACCATCCACTGCTACAGCAGGCTTTGCTACGTGTGTATTATTAGCTAAACACCATGGTTAGGATTTATGAAACTTCCTGGTTTAATGAAAAGGTTTTTAACACTGCTGAATCTTTCATTTTACTTTTAATTTATATTCTGATTTTAAAATAAAAACCACAAAACAAACAAAAACCTCCTGAGTGACCGTGCAGACGCGAGGAGCATTTAAAGGAAAGCATCAGGGATTTAAGCATGTGATGAATTTAACTGTTTCTCTGCAGGTTAATTAGTGCTTACATGGGTTTGTACATTACACAGACATGGCTGTAGAAAACCCTCCAGCAGGGTTTAGCTGAAAAATGTGTATTTAAGCTTCTTTTAAATGTGATCAAACCTCACCTTTCCCCTCAGGTGCTAAATATACCCCGTGGGGTCAGGCTTACACGTTTAGGTACAACCTGCGGTACCAGGTTGGCTCAGCGTGGACAAAGTGCTGGAAGCCTTCACACGGCTGCAGCGTGGGGGTCAGGCGCCGAGCACTCGCGTCTCGTCTTGTTAGTCCCCTTTTTGAGGTCAAGCCAGGCTACAGCGACATGTACTGCTCCCAGAGGAAATCTAACACACGACCCAAACAACACACCTCAGGACATTAAAGAGAAGACAACGGGAAGGATGTGAAGGGAGACAGCTTTGAGGCCGGAGAGGGGCCAATTACTGGGCCTGATGACAAAAGAGAGACGGGAGGAAGGTCAGGAACAAGAGCGGAAAGCTGTGCTGAGAAGTGAGAGAGAAGCTCCTGTTTTTGACACGGGGGGTGAATCAGGACGATGGCCGGCTGCCTTAATAAGCTGTCCACAGTCTGTTTATGGCATTGAACAGATACAGCACAACAGGTGTGCCGGGGACAGGCGGACAGCCTCTAATGGCCACGGAGCAGGCTGAAGATGATATTCAGCAGGAGAAAACAAAGCGTGAACTCTGCACCTGTCGGCACAGCGCGGCGAGCTTTGTCTGCGGGCGCAACTTTTAATACATTTCACATCCGCGCTGCATTAATATGAATGAGTCCAAACCTGATTTAACTGACATTTAAAGCCGTCCTGCTCTCAGCCATTGCTAACAGTTCTTACAACTATGAACCTCAGCCCCCCCTCCCCCCAGCATTTAACCGTTAAAGCGAATCAGACACAATCATGCAGCGTCATGCCGCATCTGTCCACGTGCTTTTCATCCACCGCTCCGTAATTCTTCTCCTTTCCATCTCTTTAATTAACAAGCGACAGGCCTGTAATAGGACAGAATGACCGTGACCTCGTCCACATCACAATGCTGAGAGACTCCCCGCCACAGCAGCACAGAACAGCTCGTCCTGGATCTGTCACGCTGCTGTTATCCTCTCCTTGGGAGGCTCAAAGGCAAGGCTGCAGAGTCCACGTGAGAACAAACCGACAGTGTGTCCTGTGTGTGTTTACACAACAATCACAGGAAAACCATCGACGAGCAGACTGTGGACAGCTGAGCTAAATTACTGATGCATCCACAAAATGCATTTGGTGGGATTTTACGTTCGTGTTCGGTCTCCTGTGGACACAGATCTGTGCTTTAAGTTACACAAGCGGATTTTTAATAAAGCTGTCACTAAACAACGGCTGGCGTATCGTTTTTAGCATTTGGCTCCATCTACCTGTTTATGTTTCCCCGTCAGGCCCACGTGGATCCGGCCTGACACCAGACTACATACATATACTGAAGGATCAACGACAGGACAAGAGGAACGGTCTGTGCATTGCTGGTTGGAAGGCAGGGATCAGTTTTCCTGTGAATGACTTTGGTGAAGAATCAGAAAGCTTTGAGCTCCGAGGAAAAGACAAAGACATCAAACTGAGTATTTGCATGAATCGTTCGTGTGCACAATCAATGAAAAATGAACCCCAGCAATGAGATCTCACACAAAGATTGACTGTGGCTGCAGTTTTTCTGCCACACAGAGAAACAAACATGAATTAAACAACTACTGAAATGTTGTTTTGCAGGTTTAATCGAGTCTTTGCTGCTTCTGAAGATTAAAAACACAGTTCCATTATCCTCCTTTCTTTAAAAGCCACCAAAGCACAATCAGCTGTCGAGGCAAACTGAGGGATGATACGATGACACAAAGTGCTTCGGCGTCTGTTTCCTCTCCAGGTTTTATGCAGTAAGATTACCTGATGTGGTACCTGAGCTCCTATAGTTCTCTGTTTCCTATCCTCTGTTTTTATTTTCCCGTCTGTTACATGAGCGTAGGAAACACTGAATATGATTTGGTCGTTTTTTAACCTGAGGCCTTACAAACCCGACAGAGCCCCGAGGACACGGCGTGCCAGCCTGGCAGGGACTTAAGCACAGATCTACACACTCGTTTGCTCAGGTGGCGTTTCCTCTGAGACACACAAACACCTGCTGGGAAATGTTCTCATCTCTTCTTCATCCATTACACGTTTCTGCCTCATTGTCTTCAGCTGCACTGATCTCATCCAGAGACCAGCTTTCAGATGTGCTTCTGTCACATTTCCAAAGTGTGATGCTGAAACTCGAGGCCAGTGACATCATGATGAGCATGAATGCAAACATGAATACGTTTAGGTTTTATCACACTATCATCTTGTAGGAAGCATGTGTGCTGAATCGAGCAGTCACATGATGAAGGCAGTTTTCACAGGACTTTTCTCTCAGCAGCTGCTGGGATCATTTTCACGTTAGCCCCATCAGGACCTACGCTGGTCGACTCGCCACGACTCGATTCGCATCGACTGGTTTTCCCATTACAGTCGAGTACCACCCGATGTGCGAGGTCGTCCGAGTGTTGCTAGACATAATTAGCGTGCGACACGGAGGCTAAAACGACGGTGGTCGTGGAGGTAACGACACTCCTGCTGCCTGGTCTGTGACCCTTCGTCAGACTCGGGGACGCCGTTGTTTTTTTGTAGCCATTTCCCTCGTTGCCGGGTTTTTTTTTTAAGGTGGGAGTTTTGATTAAACGCTGTCATGACTCATCGAGTGACGTCACATTTTACTACCTGCTCGGATGGCTTGAAACCCCGGCCTGTCGCGGTCCGTGGGAGCAGCTGTGGGGATTGTGTTTTGGATGGTTCACCGGCTCTCTCTTGGGCGGAGCCGCCCGCCTCGCACCTGAGCCTCGTTCGATCACAATGAACTATCGAAGCCAGCGCGACCTGCTACTCATCGCCAGTTGGTTCAGTCACCTACTGTGGCAGCCACGCCCCGTCTGCGCTCCACTCTTCCTTCAAGCCTTGACTCTGTTTCGTTGGGCTCAGGTCTCCGAGCCATCCTCCTCTGGATTCATTGCTCACCTCCTCCAGCGCTGGCTTTTGCATTAAGGAATCATCAACCAGTCGCTTCGCCTGCCTGTCCTCCTGCCATCCCTGACGTTCGTGAAGTACTCGAGGAACCATTCCTCCCCTCGCACTCACCCTCTCTGGCCTCTCCCACAGAAACACCCCCACCGCCCAAAACTCTCCCACCTGGCCCTGCATGTAAGCCGACTGCACCCCTGTCCTGATTCACCTGCTCCCTTACCTGTTCACTAATCGTTCCTCCCTCTGGTACAGACTCCCACGGCTTTGATCGCAGCTTCTCAGAACAGCCTCCCTCATGAGCTTCTGTTTTTGACCGACCCCTCTGTAAATAAATCTTGTCTATAGTTCTCAGTGAGTGCGCCGAGTCTGCTTTTCGGTCCCGCCTTCGTGCGAATCCCAGTTGATGACAGCTGAGCAGGTACTATGACCAAGTGAACAAACCTTAAACACCGTGGCGAGTCGATCCGAGTAGGTGCTAACGGTGTTGACGACCCAGTTTCAGTCAAGCTTTAGTGGTTGGACGGGCAGTTCATAATCCACTCAGTGACTGCAGGTGATCCTCACCTCCACCACGGGGCTGACAGTTGGTTTGATGCTTGGTCTTCTCCAAATGTGTTGTTCACATGCAGCTTTGCAAACCTAAGTTGTGCTGCCACGTCCTTTCTCCTGCAGCCCTTCCATCATTTACCCTGCTGACCTGTAGAGTCTGACGTGTTGTGCTAAAACCTCGGCTTCGACAGGTGCTGACAATCAGCTAACCAGGTGCAGTGATTGGCTGACCTTATCACAGGAGTCCAGGTGAAAACTTCCTTCTCGAGTATTTGCTACAAGTAATGATAACATGCCAGCCAATTTACAACTCAAAGAAAAACTTAAAATAAAAAGAATGCAGTGTCAATGACACAAAATGAGAATCTAAACCACTCTGATGTTACTGCTGCTCATTAACATGCAGGCTCCATCTCCACTGCAGTCGGCCGTATCAGTGTTAGTGAAAGACAAACATGTCAAAGGAAACGACCGAGCCGATGGAGCGTGCAGCGCTCCTTCTTCTTCACCTCTGGGAAACACGGTCACCACACGACTTCAGACTAAAGGACCAACCAGCTGAGACAAACCCAGTATACTCCACTGAAGGAGTGCCAGCACTTCTCTGAAACAACAGTGAACAGAGTGCCGCTCTCACCACGTGACCACGCTCTGGTGACGAGGTGACCACAGGCTGTAACTCAAGTTTAAACACAAAGCATCCCACCCACAAAGACTCAAGACATTTGCATTCAGGGAATGAAGGATTGGAGGCTGCAGGTGCGTGTCTGTGTGTGAGAGTGCGAGCAGGTTACCTGAAGTGGGCGACTTGTTCCTCTCCATGTCAATCGACTGCTGGTTGTCAGTGAGTTCAGTAAGGCCTGCAGCAGCCGACAGGAAGAAGAAGCAGCACACGCAGGGTGTCAGATTATTTGAAGCCGGTCATGCAGATTAAGCAGACGTCTGATTGGTAGAAGTCAGCCACGCTAAGCCCAAAGAAAGAGTGCAGCTAGCAACAATGCTTCATCATTACATCATTCCTCCCGAGGTCAGCCTCGAATATTTGCTCTTTGCTTTTTTATCAGGACTCAAAGTGCCTTGATGGGCAGAGTGGCTGATTACTGATGCGACCTGCACTACAGTCAGATTTAACATCTTTTACCAGCTCGCATTAAAATTCAAAAAGCATGTAGTGCAAATCTCATGATGAAGTGGAATAAATATCGAACATACAAACAGCACACACACAAATTCAGTCACATGCAGCAAGCACGAGCCGACATGGAGTCGTCTGTAAAAACTGCCACAAACACTGAGATTTCTAACTCGGCCCTCAAAGCCCGACTGCAGACGCGGGCTGTTTGAAGCAGCGTTCATTAAGGACTCATTAACAGCCTCGCAGACTCGTCACAGCTCAAAACATTTGGACTTTTTAAATTATTTGTCTTCAGTCAAAGGTTCTGCCAAACATTGATGCCGGTAGTTTATGCTGACGTTACAAATGGCTGAAGACACTGAGAGGTGCCGTCGTTAAACTTTCCTCTGTAACCGTCAACAAAAAGCACAAGGTTAGCTTCAATAACCCCACTGGCTTTAGTTAAAATATACATCGCATGGATAATGCATTATTTATAACTGCGCTTGCTCTGCTGTCTCAAAGAAGTGTCTCTTCTTCTGCAAAGGACAGACTGCTGGACATGACTGTAACAGACAAAGCTCTGCAGGTGACGTCTTGCTTCATCCCAGTCATGTCTTTGGTTTGTCCTGGGCTTCGAGTCTGTGTCAGTTCTTGTGGCAATCATCTGTACCAAACATCATGTCCTACTATATCCATCAAAACACCAACCCACACCCCCACACACATACACCGACTCCCCCGGCCTTTGGGAAGGCCCGACTTACTCTGATAGGATGTACGGATCCTTTTCTTTGAATCTGAATAAAAGTTAGACAGGCCGCGCATGCAAAACTCTGTCAGGCAGGCCCGCATGCCCACACCAGCAGCCACAGAGTCACCAAAGTAGGAGGGGGAGGAAGGAGTGGTGGAAATGAGGAGTGGGGTTTAAAGCGAGGAGAGGTCAAAGAACGGAAGAGCGTAAGTGGGGTGGAGGCAAAGGAAGAATGGCAGTAATGAGAAAAGAGGGGACGTTAGTGAGAGGAATGCATGAGGATAGAGGGAAGGGTGGATGAGGAGGGTGGGGGTGGGGAGAGAGAGGAGGCGGGGGGGGGGAGAGAAGAACACACAGGCTTAGAGAGGAAAAGAAAGTGAGAGCAAGCAGCAAGTGAGATCGTGTCAGGGAAGGGCACAAGAAATACCCGCGACTCCAGCAAACCCAGAACTGCTGGTGTCACTGGGGTCAGCAGGGAACATGTCATTACCAGCAGCATGGAAACCGAGCTCGGTTGTCATTTAATCATCTGCATTGTGACATCATTCTGAGAAGTAAATGCCCACATTTGATGGCTGAAAGCTTTCACACTCATACACATGTGTGTGATGACAACAGCTAAAGATGTGGTGGGAGGCACAGGAAGTGTTCAGACTGGGCAGCCGGCACTGGCCTTTTGGCTGTGCTCTCCAAGTCTGCTGTTGAGCCTTGTGTGAACCGGAGCACAGTAAGTGCCTCAGATCAGCGCAGCACCACCCGCGGCACAGAAAAGGGCATGTTTGCCCGCTTCTATTTTCCCTTCTGTCTCCACATTGATTTTAAAGCGCTCACACAGAAGGTGCAGGGTGCAACAGCATGTGAAAAAATCACCAGAGTATTTTCAGCTCACCTGTGGGAATTACGCAATGAAACGAGCACTTGCTGCAAGTTCTTCTGAAATATTTACCACCGAGTTGGTGCCTGGTCCAAAAAAGAGTCGGCCTCTATTTTACACAGTGATTCCTAAACGGTGGGTCTGAATATCAAGCGCGTTAAATATAATTAAGATGCTTCAGAGGCCGTCAGCGGACGAGATCAGAGAAAAGGAGGAGGGATCAGAAACACCTGTGTGGCTCTTACAGGCCTAAAAACAACAGACTGAGAAATCAAATGACAACATGCATATGATGCCCATGTGGAATGACACGCAACCTGTTAACATGCACTTCATGTCACAGTGCAGCTCTATGACAGGCAGAGATGGGCAGGTGTGTGCTTGTGTGTGACAGACAGAGAGGAAGGACAGAAGATCCAGGCCGTCGTCGTGTTACAGATAGTCTGATGTTACTGTGTCTGCTCTCGTTTCCGCACTCTGACGGTTTTGTCCGAACTTCATCTTCATCAACGTGAATGCTAACGATGTGCTAACTGCGAGGCTAATGTCACATTTTTTGTTTCCAGTCAGCTGAGAGGAGTTTAAACACCACCACTTATTCTCACTAGTTTTTAATGCTGTGCCTAAAGCGTCAGTTTATTAAAGATGTTTTTATTTCAGCTGGTTTGTATTTTCAGTCCATTAAGCTCTCGAGGTCACTGCAGAACCATCCCGTTCAAAGTGGGACGTTATTACATTACACACTAAACACCTGCATTACAAACAAAGGCTCGATACGTCAAATCCCTGAAATCATTTCAGAAAATCCACTTTAATACATTTTGTTTCCAAGAGTTTTCACATTAAAAGTTTTGGAAGTTAAACTTTGTTTCTAAAATAATAAGAATGCAGTTTGTAAAGAAACACATTAGAAAACAACAGCAGGCAGAGGCGTGTTTTTAAATTAAAATAGATATTTATATATTCAATTAATATATATTATATAATAATAAAAGTACTTTGTAATTATAATGTAACTGAATGTAAAATATTATGAAAACTAAGAGTCAGGGCTGAGTAGTGCATACTACCTTACATATGCTCTACTTCCCATCACTGTTAACAGCACCTGAACAGTAATGATTGATTAACAGTAATGATTGATTAACAGTAATGATTGATTAACAGTAATGATTGATTAAATATTGAAGGAATATATTGAAACTGTCATATTTGTCACGCACTAGATCAGAAGAGACAGAAAGAGAAGAAGACAGAGGAGCAGAGAAAAGATCAGATTCAGTGTCTGGATGTCGTGATTATGTTGCACACTGAGTATCAGGTGTGTGTGTGTGTGTGTGTGTGTGTGTGTGTGTGTGTGTGTGTGTTACCTGAGGTGGACTGCCTGTTCCTGCGGGGGGAACGGGTAAGGCGCTGGTAGGGGTCGGTGCTTCCGTACAGATCCAGTGTTGACATACATAATATGACAGTTTTTTGCAAGTAGTCCACCACCGCCAGGCCGTAACAATTCCCGAATGCCAGGCTGGACACGAACACAACGTCAGGAGGGAAGAAACAAGCACATACGCACACACACACACACACACACACACACACACACACACACACACAGACATTAGAGTTGTGCCAACTAACATGAAAAACGCTGTCAAATTAAGCATGAATTAAACAGTCTGCTTTTATTCCATGTTTCTAATACTTCCCAGAATTCCCACATGACTGATCGTCACCTGCCATGCATCATATGGGCTCAAATTGTGGTCATAAATATTTTGCACTTGTAAATCAGTTTTGTATGTGTAAAAGCAGATTTGCGTGTGGAAAAATACGTGTGAAACTCTGCACTCAGGTTTCAAGTTACAAGTACGAATTTTGACCCTATTTTTCTTCCTTTCATCTGATTGGCCAATGTCACGTCAATCACAAATTTAACTATCCAATCAGAGAACAGGTGGGTTTGGCTGTCGGGGGGTGCTTTATGGAGCTTCAGGTCCTGAGGGAATAAATGCCCTTTTACATGCCAGCCCAGCGTTTTCCTTCATCACTGTGAAGGAAAACAGTCTGTGGTGGTCTGAGTTTGGTGATCTTTGTGTCACAGGTTTACGTGGAATACATTTGAAAACTAACCTTCCCGACACTGCATATGCTACAATATTGTGAGCACACCACACTTTCACTGACCTGAGCTACAAGGAGTAAAAATGTCCAATGGGAGCACAGCCGGCCCGTGGAAACCATTTGGAACAATCACTGTTAAAAAGCCTCATTAACTTATAAACATCTGGCCTGGACAACACATTCCCAGCAGCTGCAGCTGGACGATACGTTTCTGGGAACCACACGTGGATCGGGCTTTAAGCTTGAACCCAGAGGAGACAGAGCTGAGTCCTTATTGTGACATCAGCAGGAAAGCAGGCCGCTGTGCTGAGCACGTCTCTCTGACATCCTGATGTTATTCTGCTCTCACCAATAATCTCAGGAATGTTTTTATATTAGTGCAGCTCAAGGAGGACTGTGTCTGTGTGTGTGCATGTTCTGCTCAGTATGTGAGAAAGGCATCAAAAAGCCAGATAATCAATTGCTGCAATTTCACTTAAGATATGAAAAGCTTCAGAGCAGAGATTCAAATGGTGCGACTGCCTCGACCCGCAGAGAGCTTTTCTGAAAACTTATTGGTTTCTGCCCATAAAGCTTCTATTCACAGCAAAGCCAGACAAGTGGTCTCAAACCCTGCGAGCTCAGGAAGTCATGCAGCTCCCGTTCGACTTGTTAGTCCACATCCAGTAAGTTACTTTAAAATAACAAAAGCAGGTAGAAGAAGACGATGTGCTCGTGTTCGTTGCCGCTCGTCACTGCGTGCTCTATCCGCTGTTATGGCTACGGTCACAGGACATATGGTGTTTTTCTCAGCTTGGCTCGCAGGTGTTACATTTGTCAAGAAAGCTCGAGAACACATTTAAATAATTTGGTCACGTTACATTAACTGCTGGCAGTAACAGCAAAATTACAAAGCTCACACATGGCCCATTATCATATTTACATCCTCCCGCCAGCCTCACAGTATGATACAGTACAAATACTGCAAAGACCAACTCAATGCTGCACAAAGCGCATATACACAGACCAAGAGCAACTATAAACACATCTGTATACAGCCGAGCCCTCTTACTGCCACATGCATGTTCTTCTCCTGCTGCATCACTGTTGCTGTTTATAATCTGGCTCTTTTCAGAAAATGAGAGTCAAATGTCCTCGGTCTGTGCAGGTTTGGTTCCCTGCACCCTTCACAGCCATGCTTGTATTGTGCACTGATGCTGTTTTTATTGGTGACGACCAAACATACGGAAATGGATAATACAAGCCTACTGTTTGCTAAATGTTCCTAATTTAGACTCATAGACAGACACAGAGCTGCTCAGGACAGAGGGTTATGCCTCTGAAACTCACAGGCCGTAGGCTGAGTTGATGTCCAGGCTGGTGATCTGCTGTGGAGGTTCACCATCTACCCAGAGGAGCTGGATGACCAACTCTGACTGGTAGCCAGGAGGAACCCGAACCGCCCGGTCCTTCACTCTGAAACAGATGAGCAGCTTTTATCAACAGCTAATGAGGAATGATGTTGGAATGAGGAGTAACGGTCCAATTTACCCTCAAACACCTGGCAGAGCTTAAATACACAACACTGGCATGCACTGTAACGTGCCTCAGCAAGTCATTAGACCATCATACACCACCAGAGTGCTTTTCTTGACTTGACTGTACTTGAAGTCTACTGTGCTGCAGAGACAGAGGACTGTTATCTTACTTGAGGCAGGGGATGCTGTCTTTGATGCCCTCTGGTGTCCTGCTGCCTGGGCTGGCTGGGTGTTGGTGTTGGTGGTGCGGTTGGGGCGAGTGGGAGCCGGGCTCTGAGAAGCTGGGATTGTTTTCATTCTCTGATGGGGAGATGACGTCGTCCGAGTCACACTGCAGACGCACCTCTAGAGACTGAAACATGAGAGGAGACTCAGGGAACGTATCACATCAAGAGTGGGCTTCACCTTCAGTCTCCGTACATCACCTGACCACTTTAAGCACTCACCACTATCTGAGTGTTGGCATCATATTTGCTGAAACGATAGAGGATGATGTGAGCTGAGATGCCGACCACACAGAACATGCGACTCTGAGGGCACCAGCTGACCATCTGAATAGCAAACGGGTCTTCTTCCACCAGCTCGGCGGCGCGGCCCTCGCCTGGCTTTGGCTTCTCGAACACTTTGGAGGTCTTCATCTTGTACAACATCTGCAGCGTGACTGCACAGAGACATCTCAGTTAAAGCACAGTGCAAAGCGTGAAGTAAACGGCCATGTGCACGTGGTGATATCCCGACAGCTTTATGCAGTTTGCCATGTTACATCTTCATATTCTTCACCTTTTAAATTTTATGCACTTTGCACAAATGTCTCGTCTCCACTTGGCGAGGCATTTTCACCCCGTACTGCTGCGATTGGCACAGCTGTACAAATGCATTAGACCAGTAATGTGTTTGGCTGAGAGGAGACTGGTTTGCACCACAGCCTTCTGATTTATTTTCCATTTAAAGCACATAAACAGATGCTGCACCTTTAATAAAGCTGCAGTAGTAGAAACGTGTGCACACAGTAAACCTGGAAGCGTGTGCTGATCAAAGATGGCGGGGATCGTACGAGTCATACCGAGGTCAAACACTCTGAGTCACGACTAAAATAGTCAAAAGACGACTGTTATTTCCACCTGGACTCATTTCTGTCTGGATCAGTGTGGTGGGACGACCACACAGAACACAGCAGGCTTCAATGGCAGCACATCTGACAATCATCTACTAAAATAAATATGAATAATAATAGATTGGATTTATATAGCGCTTTTCAAGGCACCCAAAGCGCTTTACAACACCACTATTCATTCACTCTCGCATTCATACACTGGTGGAGGCAGCTACAGTTGTAGCCACAGCTGTCCTGGGGCAGACTGACAGAAGCGAGGCTGCCATATCGCGCCATCGGCCCCTCTGGCCAACACCAGTAGGCAAGTAGGGTAAAGTGTCTTGCCCAGGGACACAACGACCAGGACAGAGAGCCCAGGGATCGAACCGGCGACCTTCCGGTTACAGATGCACTTCCCAACCCCCTGAGCCACGGTCGCCCGACCAGCCACAACATCTTCAGCACCTGCCTAATACTGTGCCATTCACCCTGAGCCGTCAGGACATGGACTCCACTACACCCTGAAGGTGTGCTGTGGTATCTGCACCAAAGTCCCACAGATGCTCGACTGGATTGAGATCTGGGGAATCTGGAGGTCAAGTCAACTCCTCAAACTGGTTGTTGTGCTCCTCAAATAGTTCCTCAACCATTTCTGTTTTCAGTGCATTATCCTGCTGAGAGAGACCACAGCCATCGGGGAGCACCTTCTCCATGCATGGGTGTAGATGATGTGGAACAATGCTTGGATAGATGGTACGTCTCAAAGTAACATCCACATGGATGCAGGACCCAGGGTTTCTGTTACGTGCCAAGGGGCGTGGCTTTGCTTTTGTGCTCTGTTTTGTGTTCTATTTATCTTTCAGGCGTCAGGCCTCCTCTGATTGGCCAGTTCGAAGTTGATTGGCAGGTGTCTATTGGCTGGTCTGGGCTCAGTTGGCCAATCACACTCCAAGGAACACTACATATGAGCCGCTCCCTGGCCAGCTGGGGCTGCTGGCTTCTGCTTTGACAAACATTTGCGAACAGGCTTCTTTATGTTGTGTGTGGTGGGAGGCTGGACAGGTAAGCTGGGGTACCCTGTACACTGGTTGTAGATTTTACTCTGTTAGTCACACTAGGTTATGCGGTTGATGCCACCCTTGTATGTTTTCACTGACTTTTATCGAGTAGCTAGGTAGGCCTTTTGTTTTGCATTTTTCTTTCAGTTAGGCTAGGCCCTGGAAGCTACCGACCTCTTTTTGTTTTATTACTTTCTTTGATTTGGATCAACCGCCCAGTCCTCCTCCCCCCCCACCTCTTCTCTGTTGTTAAGATTGACTGTCCAACCATTAAATTCTGCCTGATACCTAACTGCTCTGTGGTCTTCCTCCTTCATTGATTGTGGTTGTCCAGTGTTGCTGTCCCCTGCCTGCCTTTGCCCCCGCCGTGGTGGGGGGGGGACGTAACAGTTTCCCAGCAGAGCATCGCTCAAAGCAACTGTCCCCGTTGGCTCGCCTGTGGTTCCCTATGTAAGCGACGCACAATAATCCGTCCACCTATCTGATTCATCAGACCAACCCACCTTTTTCCATTGCTCCATGGTCCATGTCTGATGTTACGTCTGATCGGTTTATATCATATGAACTTTGCTAAATAGATGTACGAAATGCTCTCAGCTGATCTATCATGTGATGAGGCATAGAGCTGAGATCAGCTGATCTGAAGCTAGTATGTTAGCTGTGGGTGAGTATGATTAGTCTGAACTCTTAGATTATGTCATTAAGCAATTAATGATATCACCCAGGTGATTGATTAACTGTGCTGTGGAACAAATGCATCGCTGCAATGAGAATGCAGGAAAGCTTGGTGCACAGGACTTACTTGCAGATGCGTCCCAAAACTTAATCGATCCGTCAGCATGCCTGAAAAAAAAATGTATTTAGTATGAAATTAATGACAAGTAAAACTTCCAACCTTCCCACTCACTTTTAGTCTAATTAGTCGTGTTAATGATTATTACCTCAGTAAATTTATCGCTGCATTTTTAAAACATCACACTGTTCATGAATCTGCAGCTCACCCGTCTTGTGGCTCACAGAGCTACAAAGTGAAGCTGGGTTCCTACTTCGTGAGAACTTGAGCATTTTTAGGTGTTTCACGCTGTGCTTTCAGCAGTGAAACGTCTCCACGTCGACCTCAAAGGGCCGGACTGCTACTGATATCTGTGAGTGTTACCCAGAAGCAAACGCCACCCAGCGAGCAAGCTTCAGAGCAGGTTAACATCTCTGACAAAGGGGGCCTGCTCTCTGCTGGGGCTGGCACAGATAGAAATCAAATCTACGCAGCGCTATAAATGTAGAAAAACCCACAGTCGGTGGTTCTGTCACCGTGGCGTGAGACACGGCTCAACTGTCCTTTTAAATGTGACGGGTGGTGTTAAAGAGGGGTCATCAGTATGCCTGTCAGCATTTCTAACTCACCCTGTGATGATGATCTCTGGATAAGTGTGGGAGCCTAATGTCCACGTCCCTCCACTGATTGGCCACTCCTGACAAAATAATCACAGCAGCACTGATTATTTTAAACACCCGGGCACATTACCCTTTCTTTCTGTCCCATTGTACCCTCGCTTTTCCTTTTGTTCTAAAACACAGGCTGTCATCCTCAAATACAAAACCGAATTGATTAAAAGTGATACGTGTGCTAATGATTACCTATAATTTAAAAAGTTCAACAGCAATTATTTTAGAAAGATGATTTTACATGACAAATTATGAATAAAACTCCCTTCAGAGACCAGGATATACCAAAGAACCGAAGCGCAGACACACAACTCTATACATATTTATACATCAGTTCTAGCATTGTATTTTCCGCACAATAAGGCGCACTTAAAATCCTTTAATTTTTTCAAATGATGAATTCTGATCGTGCTCACTGACCTTGAACCGATTTTATGTGCTACACGGCGCTCAAAAATCTGTCAAAAATGTTTTAGTGCGACTTTGCTAAGCTACGAAGCCACCACGTGATGGATTGTTGGAGCATTACAGCTACTGTAGTCAGGAGCCTCACGGAGGAATCTGGGTCCTAAACTCCGTCATTTTCAGGTCCCAAATTCAAACGAACACTGCAGCATCACTGAGAGTTTAAAAACTGTCTAAATTCTTTAACCTTTAATAAAATGATCAGTGTTGCTGCTTTACCAGGTGTAACAATTAAGTTTAACATCCAGGCATCCATGAAAACAGGATTTATTACATTTAACAGAGTTAGAAGTTAGCAGGAAGTTAGCTCGCTAGCTTCCACCTAAACATGATATAGCATGTCCTGACTGAGAGATTTATGAAAAATTCAAACGTACAGCTCTGTTATCACTTCCAACATAAATGAAGACAGAAAACTAAACAGCAGTGACGTTTGTAGGGTTACTGAAGTTGGGCTAGCTGCTATATAATGATGTGCTACGTGACCGCTAGCGACACAGCTATGTTAGCATAAACACAGTGAAGCTGGAGGATGAACGTTAACTTTTTTCCACTCGATAAAAGTTAACATGAGGGTTCCTGATGGTTAGAGACAAATGCAATCGCATGGCAGGATGCTGTAAACGGACCAAACTTCAGTCAGGAGAACAACTGAGATAATCCATCCACAATATGAGGTTAGTCATTAATATACTGCTACAACATGGGAATAGAGCCGCTGCCGGAGAATTCAACAGTAATGAATCAATGGTACAGAAGTGGAGGAAGCAAGAATGACCTGAGTAAAGTTTGACTTATTTGACTGTTTTGTTTCGCTTAATGCACCTTATGGTCTGAAAATACGGTATGCGAGGATTACGTAACACAAGAAAATCCTCCCAACATGGATCTGCACAGCAAAGGCCGTACTCTTCCCCTCCTTTACCTTCTGGCTGTAGCCAGTCTTCTTGTGTTTCGCTCCTATGGAGTAGAGGATGGGGATGATGTCTGGTGGACAGTCTGCGAAATAGGCCGTGCAGGTCACTGGCGACTCATGGATGTCCATGGGATACGGGTTCTCAAAGACGGGGTAGCTGCAACAGGCAAGTACACAACGTGGTATATAGTAGACCTATGAACATGAAGCTATTCAGAATTATTCCTCAGCTAATCGAAAAGAATAATTCCAGTTGGTCCTCCCATGGAGCCCACAGGAAGTGGACACGTTCAAAGGTCTGGATTCTTTATCTGTTCTCTAAGCAATAAAAATTGAATGTGCCAATGACTCTAGCTTCATCTGCTTTATTGCCGATACAGTAAGATAAGAGCGACTGGTTCTTCTATGCACACATTAAAGTGTCACTAAAAGATGTAGAGGGGTGTTTCTGCAGAGCTCCAAATTCATGCCACTCCTTACTTATAATGAAGCATTTAAATACAATTAACCTGATTTACTTATAATGAACAATTTAAACACAATTAGCTCGTAATCAATGAGCTCAAAGACAATCTGGACATGTTTAAACTACTTTAGGTGTTATCAGGAGACATTTATATCTAACAGCTGTAATTAGCTAACCTAATTAACCAGGAAACTTCATTTATACCCGAGCGTTTTGCTACTCCTCAAATGTATGCCTAGCCTAGCCTTGGGTGTTAATCTGTCAGGACATCATCGCCGCGTCCAGCTTCAATCTTTTATAACAATGATAGCGAGTTAAATCTACCCACAGAACATTGAGCTGTGCTTGTTCAAAGGATAACATCTTTGGCAGTTTTTACATAGGATCTTATCAGACCTCTGAAATCACAACAAAAGCACTGAACTGTTTCCCTTCAAGACACTGAGCTGCTGAGAGCAACTTTCTGATAGATCGATACAATTAATCCACAAAAGTCCTCAAATTAGGATAGTCCACATATGCTTATGGTCATACAGCATTATATGCTGATATCTCTCTGAACTACAGCTGCTTTCACTTTGTTGCTGAATGTAAGAACAGTTCCACTCTCTGAGTGATATTCTTGCACACGCGATGGTGTGATTCTGATATATGATGTCTAACTGTATGTTTCACAGTGACGTACTTGCTCTGTGTTAGATCCACCACGATTAAGTCTTTCTCCAGAAGCACGACCACAGCGTAAGGCTCCTGGACCTCTGTGAAGGCCGAATGCAAACAGAAAGATGGAGAGGTAATGCTAGTTACCACGACAACATCAAGGAGGGATGCAAATTTAAAATCAGCTGAAATTCATATAAAAATGACTCAACGTCAGTCGGTGGTAACACTTGGTGAGTTTTAAGGAAGCGTGCTCTTGTGATTTCCACATTATCACAGGATTACAGGAGAAGCCGATGGCACCGAGCGGGTGAAAAACCCCCCGTGGCTGAAAACCACATTTCTCTGAAAGGCTTCAAACTCACTGAAGCGAGACCACAAAAAGGGACACAGCTCTTATAATTGAATCGGTACGCCCTTACCGTTGTTGTAAGGAGTCTCGCACAGCACCATGAACTCTACTATGGGGTAATCCATCTCCAGCACAGTGATGGCCTTGCCGTGCATGATCGTCAGTGCCGGCCGTCGTCCCGCCTTGTCATATGAAAGACCCCCAGAGAAGATAACAAAAGGCTCACTGTTGTGAAGGAAGAGAAGGGATTTAGAGATGCTCACCTCGACAAAGCAGAAAGAAAGAATGAGTAACAAGTAAAATGAAACACGCTCTTGTTTCAAATCGAATTAAACGCCAGTGATCGATGAAATAAGTGACGCATACACAACGGTTGTTTGTTCCTGTGAGGACTCAAAAGAAATCTTTAAATCTCATCTCAGAGGTTAATATCAATAAAAAAAAATACAGCGCTACGTCTGTGCAATCAGAAAATGAAATGTTTAAGACACACGCACCTGTTCCTGCAGGTCTTGTATTCCACTTTGAGAATAGGTTTGCACGACTCCTTCCTCGCATCCTTCTGTATCTTTCCTGCATCAGAGGAAAAAGCAAAGGAAGAGCAACATGTACAGATTAAAGTATAGTTTCATAATAAGATGAGAAGATGTAAGAAGAAAAGCTGTTGTTCACCTGTTGTTACGTTCATGTTTTTCCCTCTTTTAAGCTATTTGGAGTTGCTACCTGCTGCTTTGTCAAAGTGACCAATGCACGGCTCTACACTGTGTTCATAATGTTACACAATGTGAGCATAATCAGGACATAGTGCGCCACAGGAACCCCCTTGAAGGATCAAATTTAGTCTCATTTCCAACTGGAGTTTTGTGTGTTTGCTGTGTTTCCAGGTCCTCTCTTCACTGAATGACAGTCCATTATCAGAGTTAGCGTATTAAAGGGAGTAATTCATGCTTCTCATATTAACATCTTTGAAGAGAAGGTCTCCTAGCTTGGAGGCAGTGAAACCTTGAATTCTACCTTTCAACAAAGGCTCAGCACTTTCTGAACAAATGAAAGAAACATCATTTCTAAACTGTTGGAGCTCTGCTGCAGCATCTTTTATTGAACGCAATAAAAGGAATCATTTTAAGTGTACCTGGATTCTCTGAGAACAACTCGTCCTGTCGCAGATTTCTTCACATCATCATTATGAAAAGTGGCTATAAAAAGGTCATTTTGGTGCCCTTATGTACAGGACATTGTGCTTAAAACAGACAAAGTGTTGGCTGTAAAAAGTGAGAAACTTCTGATAGTTTAGTTAAAACACTACGCTGGCCAAAAAACTAAAACTTCTGGTTAATGGTGCTCTGCAACAGCCTGGCCTGCTGAGACCGGCTCTTTTAATTGGATACACCGTTAAGAAAATGGACGGATGGTTTCTGAACTATGCTCACCTATCCAGGTACAATGCTCATTACCTACATGTCACTGACACGGTTGTAGCTGAGAAACACAAAAGGCAAAGAAAGCCCCAGTTGTCACCGAGCTCTGCATCAAGCAACAGCTCAGCAGGTAAGTAAATGATGGAAAGCCAAACACACATGTAACATCTGTGGTTAAGTATTTAGAGCACTGTGCTAATCGCTAATTTAAATAAGCTAAAATTTGTGAGCATATTTGGCAGCTTCAGCAGTAAATTTTATAAATAAATAACAAGATGATGGATTTTTGCCCGACTGTGACGAAGTCGACTCAGCTGTGTGACAGAGGGAACAATGGCGAGTGATAACAGGTATGCAGAGGTTAGCCTGGAGTGTTAGAGGGGCAGTGTGACATGTTCAGGTTCAGACATGAACAGCAGTTTCATGCTTGGAAGAAGACAAACATCCATAATTCTCTACAAGAAGTCGATTCTGACATTTAAAAGATGTTCAAACTAAATACTGAATCAGAGTCATTCAGAGTCTTTGTATGGATCTGCATAGGCAGCATGCTAATGCTAATCTAGCCTAGAAGAAGCCAGCGGCTGCTTTTTAACTTTCTTTGTTGTCAGTTTGTGTTCAAATGCAAAACCTAAAAGAAAGACGTGTCCTCATTAGGAATTTGTGTCAGTGTGTGGGAACGTAGCCTTGGGTTTACAGAGTTAATTGATAATTATGAGATAATGAATTTCAGGTCATATTAACATGAAAGTAACAAGTTCTCTGATGGGTAATTAAGTAACATACTCCATTACCTCTAAGGAAAGTAACAAGTAATAAGTAATGCATTACAAATTATTAGTAACTTATTGTCATATTGAAGGAAAACAAACACATAATAAAATCAAACTGGTTTTGATTTCTGGAAGTAAAGTACGTTTCCTTACAGAGGTCACAGATAGGTGCTAACTAAGCTAATAGCGCTCTGCTAGTTTTGAGCTATTTCAAATCACTCAGCTGGACATGTTTGTGATATCGGAGCATTTTGGAGTATATTTAATCCAATTCTTTGATAACTAAGATGCTGCTCTGCTGTGAGCTCAGTGAAGTTTGTTGCTTACCACACACTCAGACTATGGACAGACCATGTTAGTCACGTTAGCTAGCATTAGCTCAGTTAGCACTCCTTCCCCTCACCTAGCCTGCTACTAAAAGCCCGAGGTGCTGCAGTCGAGCCGTTTAAATGCTGAATTTTAAACCCTCACAGTTTTTAACTCATTTATTTATAACTAAAAATGTCCGACTATATCATTCTCAGCAAATAACATTTTAACTGTTTACTCTTCTTCAGCTTTATGTTCTTAGTTGACCTCTACTCATTTTCATGCCTCCCTTTCCTCTTCCTCCCGTTTTCGCCCTGAGTGACACTAAATATCTGACAAATAAACAATCTGCTGGAATTCAGCTGTGCCCCCCTCCCCGTCAGCCACATCCTGCCTGCTTTTTGCTTTGTGATTTTGCCTGAGATTACAGCTCACAGCAAGAAAACACAAATCTGACGAGTTCGGTCGGCCCTGCATGAGAGGAAGCCGTAGGGAGACACGGCAGAAGAGGAGGCAGATTTCACCGAGTGTGGAAATCAAAACGAAGCAGCAGCGAAACACCGCACATACGACAATCACTGCTGGATACAGCACAGTCTACCCTAAATGTGCAGGTAACCGAACATGAATGTTGGTGAATGAGACTGAACGGTGGCTGGTTACACTGAGAAAAGCAAAGACATAACCACGAGCTGCTCGGCAAATCAGATGACAGCATATGGTCCACAGAGGTTTGTTTACAGTCTATGATATTCAGATCTATACAAAGAGTATAGACCCAGGATTTGTCTCTGGGATTATGAGAGTGTGTGTGTCTCACCGTGAGGGAAGGTGACCTGGAATGGCTTGGTGGTGTTTCTGAGGTTCCACAGCGTCAGGCTGCCGTCCGAGTGACTGCACATGAACTGCTTCCCTTCGTGATGCCAGCTGACAGAGTGGATGGCCTGCACCGATCACACAGAGTCAGTGTTTCTCTCAAAGTCATAAAGCACTTCAAGTGAATCATTGTGTCATGCAGTGCCATGAGAAAGAAGCCTGATTGGGGAAGAGGAACCAGGAGTCCTGCAGCAGACCCCACACGACGCCGAGCTCGGCGAGCGGCTGAGACCAAAGTCCACCGAAGAACTGAAGCAAGTTCAAATGAACTGTAACAACCTACCGAACAGCCAAACCGAAACTGCACACAGGAGAAATTAAGCCGATTCAGAAGTGAAACGTGATGACACACGACACTGATTCTTACAGCATTTAGCTTTAGGCCAGATCTGGAATAAAACCTCGTTGGTATCGTTGTTGAATCCGTCCTCACGTAGTGTCAGTGCCCTGCTACGCTTCAAATGAAATATGAGACAAAGGACGAAGATAATAATCCTTCAAAACTGGTGAGCACATAACAAAGTGCTTCTCTCTGCGGATGGTAATTGACACTTTTGTCCAAATACAATGGAGAAAAATACAACTGACAAGATTGTTTCATACAAAGGCAGACCACATTTTCCCCGTGGAGCTCTATCAAACACACGCCTATTAAAAACACAACAATGATGTTCATCTGACAGCTTTGGTGTCCACACAGAAGAGCAAAAACGCTTCTGCAGCATGCGACACACGGTGATACGTATGTGATTCTACTCAGTGATGCCACAGCTACCACACCTTAGCTGTACAGGTAAAAAACGTCACGCAAGCCAAAACAGCAAAGTCGTTTTCCTGGTATCGCCCTGCGCTCAGCACGTCTGCCGCTGTTCTTCAGAAGACCTCGCTGGGTAATCTTTAGCTTCTTAAAAACATTATTCACAGTTATTCATGTCAAAGCCACAGAGGTCACGGCCCCGGGGAGCGTCAGCAGCAGAAAAACAGTCTGGATAATCCTGGAGAAGTTTGGCCTGACATTGTTCCAAATTAACCTTTTCTCATTCGCACACTGAAGCTTATTCAGGAGGCTTTTGTTAGAGCTGTGCACTCATCAGTCCTAACGTGGTCGTTATTGTGGTAATCACAGTAAACTGAATTTTCTCAGATGGCAGCAGAAAATGTTTAAAGCCGGGTGTAGGCTGCGTTTTTCCCCTCGTCATCAGACGGAGAAACATCTATAATAACCTTTCAGCGACTCGATGCTGGAACGAGGCTTTAGAAAAGGCAGCCAGCGATGGAGATCGATAGCCGGTCCTTTCACACCAGATAGGAGTTTATGAAGTGTTATAGAAGAAAAAGTGCATTTAACCACAGAGACACGGAGGCGCAGTAGGACTGGGTGTAAATACAGAGCAAAACCAAATGTCAGTATTATTTTTGGTGCATATGAAGAGCTGACAGCTTAAAGTTCGTACTTTTCTTTGTCCTTTAAATCACATTCAGATCCACAAAGGAAGCTCATGAGCGTGAGTGTTACTGTTCACAGGAGAAGGAGGACGTAAGAGGTGGCAGCAGATGTGCTGATGGTGCGTATGTTTGAAGACACACGAGTTAATGACCTGTTAATGAAAGACGTTTGAATATTACATGAAAATATAGTTTTGTGTGTAACTTTTCAGCGTGCACTGTGATGAAACGTTTTCTCCCTGGATGCTGAAAGCTGCAGCACCTTTGGCTGAGTACAGACCGTGTAACCTAACACACCTGTCTGACATGACGCGTTTACGCTCTGCTGGTCTCTGGGTGCCAGCGTTGTCGTCTGTTCCAGCTGACAGTGCTGTGCAAGCTGCCCGAGGCTGCCCGGACCGGCGTGAGCGTTCCCGGGTCCTCTAATGACTGCTTCTTCAAAGAGCAGTAATTGGTTTGGCAGGCAGCTTTTCATAACAAACACCTTGTTAAAAATGAGAAAAGTTGCTGCCGCTCTGAGATGAAAAGTGCACTCGACTTTGGTCAGCGAGGGTAACTTGAAGAGAGCGCTGAGAGTCAATGTTGAAGCACTTCCTGTTTCACCTGAAGAACCTGTAACACTTCAGTGTCACATGTTTTTATTCAGGTCTGTATGTAAAAAAGAAAAACTCGACATGTCTCTGCAGGGCTTTGATGTCATAAACAAGCTGAACGTTCCCACTCGTGCACCCCCCTCTGGGACTCATTTCCAATTTGTTTTTAAAGCAATTTGTTCTTCATTCCTCTCAATTTTGCCAGATTCTTGTACATATCCTGCCTCCTGCTGCTATAATCAGGCATCCGCACAGAGACAGCTAAAATGAAACTACAGTTTGATTATTAAACAAACAAACACAGAGGCCACAGCAGACGTAGAAAGAGGGCAGACAGAAAGGCTTCACCTATCAAACTCACCTCATCGTAGTAGATCCTGAAGTCAGCCTTCTTGCCCCGGAGGTCCCACTGCACGATCGTCCCGCTCTCAAACCCTATAAGCAGCTGCAGACACGAGGACAGAGGAGACTGTTCATAATAAAAACATGCACGAGGTCTGTGCTCAGTGTGATGATGATGATCGGCTATTTATGTTTTAACCATTATTTATTGACTCAGTGCCAGTAGAGTAAAACAGGACAGCAGCCTCCTCCTAACTTGTTACCCAGTGATTAAACTGGATTTTTTCACACTGAGCGGCTGATTGTGAGCAACCAGCTGGTTTCCCAGAGGCTGAGCGTGCAACACCTGCAGCTTGTGTGACCACAAGCTGATTGCACAGCTCACCTGGTGGGAGGACCACCAGCCTTCAGACTGACCGTCGTCACTGTCAGACAGAAGGTTTTAGCAGACAGACAGGTTGCCAACATGGTGAAATCAGCCCGAGTCAATCAGTGCTGATGAGTGTGAGTCATTGGCAAAGTGTCTGTTTGCAGTAGGAGACTGGACTCAGTTGCTGGTTGCATTCTGGATATAGTCCTGTACAAACACGGTTGCCAGGTGCTTGTGTTATTCTGCAGTCAGATTGTTTCCTGCAGCAACTATGTCACCATGTGAGGAAGGTTTGTTTCTGTGTCAAATCTATGAAGTTCTGGCTGATCTCTGAATGTAAGCAGGTAAATTGTAGGTGGACAGCAGCAGATTAGCCACACTTGATCCTCTGGTATCTAGGGCTGCCACGATTAGTCGACTAGTCACGATTACGTCGACTATCAAAATCGTCGACGACTAATTTAATAGTCGACGCGTCGTTTGAAGCTTTGTAAGATCCTGAAAGACGCAGGAATAAGTAGCAGGATTTAAGAGTGTAATAACGGACTGAAACAGAAGATGGCAGCACTGCATGTACAAGGATGCCAGCTGCCGTTAAACCCCGAAGAAGAAGAAACTGTGTCCCAGAATTCATAGCGCGGCCCTGCTTAGTTTCCAACAATGGCGGCAGCTGCTAGTTTTAATATTACTCTTATTATTCTTTCTGGGTCACAAAATAAACGTTTAACATATTTTCAGGCGAGAATGTAGCTGTGTAAACCTCAAATATCTGCTCAGTTTATCAGGACACCGCATATTTTCAAAAGCGCTCCGACGTTTTCGGAGACGTCTGTTACCCACTAGCTCGATAGCTAGCCAGGGGCTAGGCTAACTAGAGCCGTGAGAACACCGGACTCCCGGCAAATCGTTTTCAAACCCACCGCCGTCTTTCGCTACTCGGGTTAAATATATATAAGTCACTTAGATAACTTAAAAATGTTGTTTGGCTTTTTTCAGTGTTTTATTTGTTCCTGAGTAAATCTGTTTGGCTGAGATTAAAGTTATAGTTTTTACACAGCTGAATAAACCTCAAGCAGACAGCTGATCATCAGAAGTGTGAGATGCTCGAGAATTTACTCCGGTGTCCTGTTATATTTTAGATAGCAAGGAGTTTATTAAACTTCACCGAAACACTCTGCAAATGTCATTAAAATTTGATAAACTATCATCTTGTCTTTATTTTTAGTTAGCACAGACCTTAAACACTTAAAGCTGTAAGCTAATGATAGTTATATAAGAGCAGATGCTGCTGGTGCAATAAGCTGTAGTTTTACGTCCAATGGATGATGAGCTGATTAGTCGACTATCAAAATAATCGTTTGTGGCAGCCGTAGTGGTATCACAAACTGATTGCATGTTATTGCAAACTTGCCATTCAGTCTTAGACTGATAGCAGACTAATAGCAAACTGTCTTATTCCCATTTTAGACGACAACATAAGCTGCAGATGGTGTTAGAGGTGCAGCCTCAGCTGTGTCACTGGCTCGGTTTGTCTCACAGTCCCATCACTGGCTGTCTAACACACACTGGGTAAAACAGGCTGTTTATCTGTGTCTCTACATGAACACAAATGCACACAAACACAGATTTACTGATTTACACACACTGAGAATAACACACACTCCTTCATGTACAAGGACAATTCGTTGCAGTCCTTACCATATCAGCTCTGATTTGTATAGAATACACTGGCACCATATAAACAGGCTCCATAAACAAACAGCCCTGCATGCACCGGAGGAGAAAAAGCAACACTGCCACATACTACAACCCAGTTACACACAAATTCACAAACAGACGATAAAAGGGGAAGCAAAGCCGACCCAATCTGATCAGAGATCAGAGGAGAGCTGCTGCAGAAGCACAGCTTTAAAGACAGAGAGGAGGAAACAGCTCTCCTGCTGAGTGCAAAGACTGTGTGACACTGCACATCTGAAGAAGGGAAGCAGAGTGCAGGTGAGGGGGAAGCAAACCCGGTAAATTCTGCAGCTCTGAATACATTTTCAAGAGTGAGGACGCATGAAGGATCACCACTGTAGGATCTGCAGGCAGGTCTGCTGTGATGTGAATGAGACATATCAGTGACATCTCATTAACATAATAAATATCTATTAAGCATGAAGGCGGTGTTCATGCGGCTCTGTTGTGGGCAGTTTAAAGAGCACGTCGACAAACTGCAGTGAAATTACAGCCGTTTACTCCAGCAGAGATTTCATCAAAGGCAACAAAGCAAAACCTGAGAATAATCTTTTATGGGCTTTGGTGAAGAAAATTTAACTGCTTTTTAAACAATTTTTCTTTTCATTCATTTTTTGGGTTTTTATTTGATGTTTTTTGCAGCACGTTGAAAGAAACGGCTTAAACAAAACAAAATCTGTTCAAAACAGACCAAATAAAGAGCAGACGTTACATATACTACATATTTATAAGCTGAATAAGGGATGTTGCCACTGGAAACATTCATTTAATATCTGCTGTCATCATTAATTCAGTTTCTGCTTTGGTGGAACCAGCTCCCAGTCTGGATCCAGGAGACAGACACTATCTCTACTTTTAAGATTCAAACTTTCCTTTTTGCTAAAGCATATAGTTAGAGCTGGACCAGGTGACCTGAATCCTCCCTTAGCTACGCTGCAACAGGTGTAGGCTGCTGGGGGATTCCCATGATGCACTGGGAGTTTCTACTCCACTCACTATGTGTTAACAGACCTCTCTGCACTGAATCATATCTGTTATTAATCTCTGTCTCTCTTCCACAGCATGTCTTTATCCTGTCTTCCTTCTCTCACACCAACCAATCACAGCAGATGGCCCCGCCCCTCCCTGAGCCTGGTTCTGCTGGAGGTTTCTTCCTGTTAAAAGGGAGTTTTTCCTTCCCACTGTCGCCAAAGTGCTGCTCATAGGGGCTCATATGATTGTTGTGTTTTGTCTGTATGTAGATGTCTGTGATTTGGTGTTATATAAATAACATTGTTCCAAACCTGTGTTAGTGATCAGTAATATAATAATAATGCTCTGTATTTCCTGCTGTATGTTAAACTTGTTGAACTGGATTTTTAAAGACTTCCAGTTGCGCAAAGTGATGCTGAGACTGATGTCATCTGAGGTCGTTTCACGATCATTTTTCTACAGAATGACATTTATCATCTCAAAGCTTTTATCCAGTTTGAAAGACTGACTGAGCAGAACAGGAAAGCGAGTCCTCCGGCTTCATGGTAGATGAGCCTGCATGAGCACTGACAGCAGAGAAGCTGGTGCATCAGTTGGCGACTAGCAAACTCACACTAACCTTTCAGTGACAATCACCATTACCAAGCACACGGAGGCTAGCTTAACTAACCTCAGCTACAGGACAGCAGCATTAGCGTGAGCTGAGAGAACTTGTCCCCTTTGCTTACGAAGGGTTAACTTTGTGCTGTTCAAGGAGAGGAGACGTCTCTAAACACACGGCCTTTGTTCTTGCTTGCAGTGAGCGACTGCAGTAGGTGACGGCAGCTGAAAATTCATGTCTCATTCTTTTGTCTTTAAAGCTTTTCAAGTCTGGTTTCATCCGAGGGCTACAGAATTCCACTGGCAAAAATCAATATGCCTCTCAATGACCTCTCTTTCTCTTTCTGCAACTTTTCCATCCAGCTTCTTTCTTCTTTGTTCGCGAGTAAAAAAAAGAAGCAAAACAAAGACGAGGGCACCAAGAGGAGCGACGCTGCACACAGGACGGCTCTTTTTCAGCGAGCACACAAAGACAGCCAAGGTGAGAGAGTGAAAGGTGAGCAATTAGAACAAAATAATGGCCGACAGGAAGAAAGGGTCAGGATCGAGGATGAAGATGGGGGGAGTGATGGGGGGAGTGATGGGGGGGCGGGGATGACAGAAACACGGCAGAGGAAAAAGCTCAGATTTTACTGGAGGCACAAAGCGTGAAAAGGGAGGCAGCTTCAGTGCAGCAGACTGCTTCAGCACTGGTGCTCGAGGAGAATCATGAAGGTGATGCTTTGATGCGCCTACACACCTTTCCTTCATCCTTTGGGCTGTCACTCAAATGAACGACTGGTCCTGGGTGAGTTTTAGTTGATCTGTAATGAGAAGGAAAAATAACAGAGGTGAGGAAGACAAAGTGTAACGCTCTGAAACAATACTGCAACAAACGCTTTACTGCAGCCACGCCCACGTACTCAGCATCACAGCCATGCTTTACGCTAACACGCCGCTTAGCTGTGTGACATCCGTCGGCACTGTGTGGAAGAGAAAGAACCCACTTGATGTATTCAAACTGCAGTCAGCAGGGAGCAACAACAAAGCCTTACATGTGGTATTTATTACATTTTTAAGGTGTTTCTGTTATAGCTGTAATTTTCTGGCCCCTAAACAAGCTGCCTGCTGCCAGCCACCATAATAGCACACAACACTGACATTTAGATATCAGGTACATCGTTTCTGTGGCGATGCAAAAATTACAGCCTGCAGTATAAAACACGCCGTAAAGGTGTCAAGCTAAACGCTCACATTAGGCTGTTTTTATGAATAATGTGAGGAAATGTGACATATGCATCATTTCAGTGTTTAAATAAAGTAAGGCACTTAAAGTATACAGTCCTGTGCAAAAGTCTTGAGCCACCCTCCTTTCTTTATATTTTGGGAGATATGTGACTGAAACGTGCAAACATACATGGAAACACAGCATGTACGGCAAAAACAGAGTCTGTGCTGAAGAAGCACAGACTGAGCTCTCCGTCAGCTCTGTGAGGATCTTCAGGAACTGTTCTCCAGGCTTCCTGAAGGACAGTCAAAGCTCTTCCTCGGATGTTTCTGCCTTTGCTTGTGTTCTCTGTCAGGATGATCCCACACTGCTTCAGTGGAGCTGAGCTCTGAGGAGGCGCATCCATCACTGATGTGTGCTTTGTGTTTGGCATCACTATGATGCTGAAAAATGAAGCTGCTGCCAGTCAGATGTTTCCAAATGTTCCTGCGTGGTGGATCAGACTCTGTAATTCATCAGTTTAAGATCTCCAACAGCACTGACTGACCTGAAACCATGACACAGCCTCCACCGTGCTTCACAGATGGCTGCAGACGCTCACTGCTGGACCTCCTCCTGACCTCCTCGTACACACTGACCATGATGTGGAGCCATCTCTCCATCACACCTGTTCCTCTGACCTTCAGTCCAGTTCTGGTGTCATTTTCAGCCTCAGTCTGTCCTCCTGTTTCCCTTCAGCCGTCCTTCACTGAATCTTCTCTGATGAGGCTTCAGTGAAGTGTGATCAGCTGAAGCTCCCGTGTCAGCTCCTGTGCTTCCTATTAACATGACTTTCAGATACCTCACGCTGTAGCATTAGCTACATGAACGAGAGGACTGAGTATGAGTGAAAACAGAAAGACCTGAACTTCTGCTCAACAGCACCTTAACAAGAAAGTCTGTCTCCTTGGACAGAAAAATATCTGGAGAAGTCGTGAGAGTTTTCCACAGGATGGTGTGATATAGTATATTATTGTTGAATGATTTATTCTTGCATGATGAGAGTTTGATGAGAGCTCCTTTAATTTAAAGTAAGTTGTTTGTGCCCTTGGAGCAGGCAGCTACAGCAGATCAGTGCTTGGTGATTCCTCGCAGCACAAACCTGCAGCACTAAAATAAAATGCATCGCTATTTTCCAAGAAATCCACAAGAGCTGCATGATCACCGGCAGATTCAGTTTAGCTGCCACAGTCAGGACACTGTAGCATTGTGCCTATAATCTGGCGAGCTGAGGCAAAGTGTGACTGATGTGTTCAGATGGGCCCGTTTAGTTATGCCTGCTGCTGGAGAGCGATAAAAACATGAAACCAGAACACGCTCTCAATGCATCGCTGTTGCGTTAACAAACCAGGATATCAACCAACCATCTGCGACGCACAACACCTGCCCGGACACGTAAGTGCAGCACACAGGGTGAAAGCCAGGAGCTCGAATATATCGAATATACCCGGTGATGTAACCCGCCTGCTAACGTGGGACCCTGAACCCTCTGCACAGAGAAACAAACCTGTGCTTTTAGAACCAATCAGGACCGATCAACGATAAAACACGTCGGCGACAGAAAGTTCACAGCAGATATTGAATTTCTGATAAAGCAGAGATGAGTCAGGAAGCTTGTGATTGTGTGTGGAAGGTCATTTCCTGTGGAAGCCTTTCACACCGTGGGGACACGTGTGAATCGGAGCCGCGTTACTGACTGATAACATTTCTCCGTCAAGGCCAGACTCTGAAAAGCAGCCCGAGTGAATCTGTGTTTGCCGATGCTTGGGATGAATATTTTCTGACAAGCTGTGAGGCCAAACAGCTGAACTGTGTGACTTCTCAAAGTTAGAGACGGAAAGTAACTGCAGCGAGCAAGAAGACGCTTCACGCTGACGCATCAGCGAGCGTTTGTCTCTGCAGGCTGCTCACAGCTGGAATTATAGCCAGCGTGTCCACAAATGCTCATGAAATCATTTAATCAATGAATGTTTGAATCCCACCGCGCTGTCTGATATTCTAAGAGAAACAGAAGATCTGCTCATGTTTGACGTGTTTCTTTGATCCAGGTCATGAAGGTCATCTTGCAGTTGTTGCTCTCAGAGACTGTACGATGTTAGGATCCTTTTATTTCATGAAGAAATAACAGCGCTGCCAAGCAATCAAAGATAATCACATAAAGCTTCCTCTTAAATCCAATCTGATCTGAACAGACACACGAGCAGCTCATGGAGATTTTAACAATTAAAAGCGTCCTTACATTACAGCGCTTTGTTCTGCAGCCAGGCCACAGTAAGCTGGTCTTTTTATTATTCCCTGCACCGTTAATGTGCTTTTTAACTCTGCCTTTCTATTATTCATGCTGATTTTCTGCTTGGGCAAACCTCTGTGGTCATTATTCTCCAGATCTTTGAAGATAAGTTGGTGGTTTGTTGTGTGGTTTTAGGGCAGCGTTTCTAATTGCGTCTCTGCTCTTAGGTGAAATGCTGTTTGCAAATAAACAGATGAACACTTAAAGCCCCGTTAAAGGCAGGATGGTCCCAGTGCTCGTTAAGCAGTGATTTTACCAAATCTGGCGCCAAAAACAAATCGGCACTGCTTGTTGTTGATCTAAAATCAGACTGTTGTCCTGCCCGGTGAGCACAATTCACCAATAACTGCATATTCTGCATGAACTAAGAAAAAACACATTTAGACTGGGAGGAAGAAAATGATATTACTGAAATATTTCGTAAGCATCAGAGAAGCACGAGCACCTTTTGGGATCACAAACACAAAGACACCTTAAGCTCCAGGGGCGCCATGACAACCAATCACGGCTAGAAAAGGATAGATAATCGATATGACAGACGAGAGGGGGCGAGGCAGGAAACGGCACGTCAGCTGCAGACACCGCTCTCGCCGTGTGTCGCATGCATTCACGTAATATGGCATGTGCTGAGGCTGTGTGACACACGTGAAACATGGCAACACAAACAGCAAAATGTGTTTGAGCTTGTTTTTCACTGCGTCTGGTTTTATGGTGTTTGACATTCTTAGAGACCATTCATGTCCATGCGGGATCTCTGGAGAGGAAACAGGAAGTCCAGCATCTGTCTGCTGTGAATGTCAGCAGAGTCGCCAGACTGACAGAGGAAGTGATGAAACAAAAGCTTTGACATAATTACTCGGTGACTGTAAGGCGTCCAGGCCCCACCCCTCCCTCACCATGCCTGAAGTACGGCTCTCGTGACAACGTTTCCAAAGTCTTTCTGTAACTACGCAGACGTTAACATGCCAGCTGAGGCTTTAACCTTATTCGATGTTAGAATTAGAAATGATAATATTTAAATCATCGGCTCAGTCTCAGAGTTACTGTGAAGGGCGGCATCACCCCCCAGTGATGCAATCACACATCCCACGGGCGAACAGTGGGACATCAGATTATGGCGGCGACCGCCAAGCACCGCTGTTATCACGCTCAGCGAGTTCAACAAGGCAAACCAATGGAACCGATCCAGACACTCATTTTGTCCTTTGGTGTCTGCATTAAAATTACTATTACAGATTTGATGTGTAATAGATTACTCTGGACAGGTGTAATCCTGTGGTGTAAACTACAGAGCAAAGACAGACTTTATTTGAGCAGAAGCTCATTCAGCTCGTTTTATTGGAGGATCTGAAAGGATGATAAATCCAAACAACAGTAAACATGAATGTATTTGGTCTGAGAAGAAAACGGTTGAAATAATCTCACGTGTTTGACTCAGAGGGGGTTTTGTAGGGGGGGGTTTACAGTAAATTTCTTCAAGCGCTGAACGTTTCTTGACCTTCAGGCAGGTGTCTGTAGTTTTTATGACTTTATCCCTGCAGCGATTTAGACTCAGAGCTCTCTGAGTGGGCTTTCACCCGTCCACTCTGAAACGTGGCTGGGTGGGCTATGAACCAGCACGCTCTGCTAAATGTCCACGTGGAAGGTTTGGAGAAACACTGTTTGTTGACAGGCCACCTGCTGCTTGTGCTGCATGCATGTAGTGGGGAGCAGCTCAGAGTGCTGATGCACGTACGAAGTGCAGGATTTCCATGAGAAAGACAAACGCTGTTTAAAGTGGCCGTTCTTTACCAGCTGCACCAACGTAAGGCTCAGAACAGAAAAACCGTTCTGTGAGGTCGGAGGGCGTAAACATGTCAGCGCGGCCTTTTTACACACAGTATTTAATAAAGACGATGATCTTTTCATAACCCTCCCGCTGACGTATGGATTTCTCTAGCACGGAAGCATTTTTGCTCATTATTCATGCTGTGAAGAGGCCGTGAAACCGGGCGGTGGCTGGAAGCCAACTGTTTATTTTACAGTCCCAATAGCAGAAATAGGAAAACGTGCCGGTGTTTATTACAGCTGACACGAAGCCAGGCGCAAACATACTTCTGCTCATCGGAGGGCTCTGTGAGGAGTGAGCACTGGGCTGCTGTGTTTCTCCTCGCATCTCATTTCTATCTCTCATTTCAGAGCGAATCTCCTGAAGATGAAATTGTGCATTAAATATGTTGCAAACCCGTCTGAATATCAATGAGAGCCCGGCCCTCCTGTTTGGCTGCACTGGTCCCATTTGAATTGGTTTTTTTGCACACTGAACCAACCAAACGACTCGTGCAGTCATACGTCGACGCGATCCACACCCTCCTGTTTGCACGGTTAGGAGACTTCGCCCTCGCTCGCTAAATGTTGCACAAAGTCCCCTCTCATCCTTATTCATGCTTCGTGGAAATCCTCCCCAGATAAATAACACGAGTCCCCAGTCACCCCGGCTGTTGATGAGAAGAGATTCATTCTCGACTCGTTCATGAACCCTACTTCAGGAAGATAAAGAGTGCTGACGGTTAGGAAATACAGAATATATTACAGCGTCGTGTATAATACATGCCCGTTGTTGAGACTGTGGTACACTCTGCAGCTCAAGTCATAAAGGAAAGTTACCTATTCTTAAATGAGCCATTATCTACAGGCCATCTCTCCCTGATATTTAATTATAGAGGATCCAGCAGACATTTAGCTGCGTCAGCACGTTGAGGCACTTTTCTATAGAAGCATTAGAGATGTCACCGAGATCTACGATTCAATAC
Organism: Maylandia zebra; assembly: GCF_041146795.1. Lineage (NCBI taxonomy): Eukaryota > Metazoa > Chordata > Actinopteri > Cichliformes > Cichlidae > Maylandia > Maylandia zebra. The sequence goes on from NC_135182.1 coordinate 36,159,615, forward strand.
CAGAACACTGAAAACGAGGCTGTTTCTATACTGCAGGTACTGTAGGCAGGTGTATGCACCAGGCTGCAACTGTTCCAGGAAGACGAGGAAGAAGAAAAACAAGACAAAGACGGAAACCACTGCACGTCCTACACTGGCCTCATAGCTCCGTCCTCACTAAAGGAAAATCCACAGAAGTCGACCGACGAAGGAGAAACGACCAACTCAATGAGCTTCTCATCCAAGTATTATCTTCTTATGTTATCCTGAAGTACACATGAGCTAATCTGAGAACGCTGGCTTGGCTGTAAGTGTGAAGTAGCGAGCGAATGCTTGTCCGGCCCTTTTCACTGCTGTGATTGGCTCCAGCTCAGCCGTGACTCTTAACTGCATAAGCAGAACAACAAACGGTCGGATTCGGCAACGTGACCCGCCTTAGTTGTTGGTGGCTCGCATGTTTTTGGCTGTTTAATTAACCAGATATGAACTTTTCCCGTGAACATGTACGATGTCAGAAAGCACTGAGGCGTAGCACAAAGTGCTCGTGTGAATGGGTGGAGGAAGCACGTTGAATACGGTGCTTTTAGAGCAGAAACACATCACATAAGAACTAGTTCATTTACCAGTCACACCCACTGCATTTAACATTCATCTTTCTTTGTTGTGGGAAACAAAACGCCCGTTCACATGACATGCTCACTCACACTGACAGCTCGCAGGCTGCAGGTGGCTGCAGTCCTCATTAACTGCAGCTAATTACACGACGTGTTTCATGTGCATCACAGTCGTAACGCGTTCACATTGGTGTGTTTATCCATCATTATGTCACCTGGAAATCCTGAAGCACGAGCAGGTGAAGGTGGCTGCACGCTGCACGCTGTCTGTGCTGACGGTTAATCCACACAGAGTCATTCCAAACAAAACCAACCAATCCTGAGCCGCCTACGTCAGTAACGAGGTACACGTATCAAGGTGAAGGAGTAACGTAGCCTCAGCATGCTTTTCTAACCCTGATAAACTGGTAATATTTTAAGTCTTCAGTTAAACAAATATGACCGAGCCTGTGTTACTCTGACTGGACACACGGACGAGAAACAGCTGCTCTGAGCATGTTATCATGCAGCAGGTGTGACCACAGTCATGTGATCAAATCAGACCGTTGTCACGCTGCGGTCCACAGACTACTGCAAAATTAAAAACTCATCACAGAAGGACACGATCTACACGAGGTGTTCATGCATGCGGTCGCTTTCCTCCTGCGCTGAGACCAATTACAACAATATTTAAAAGGTGAATGTGATAAAGGACGTGTTGCGTGTGCACGCAGGGCAGCCTTACAGCCAGAGCAGGTCTTCATCGACAGCCAACGACCTTCCACATGAAACACTTTTCTTCTTCTATTTCACTGTAACAGTTCAAACTTCTCAGGTTCTTAAACGGATGCTGAGCTTGTCCTTGTTGACTTTGTCCTGAAGAATCAACAAACCAAACTTCCTGCTAAAATCCCAACCGCTGCCTCTGTGTGATGATTGGCAGACAGCACCTCCCACGCACGCACATCGTGTCGAGACTGCTCGCCGTAGTTTCAACTGTCACAAGGCAACAAGATGGCTCGGTATAAGAGCGACTTGTGACTGACACTGCAGCAGGGGACTTGTCAGGGTAACAGCAGAAGAGCAGCGCGTAGGTGGGTGACGCCACGGAAAACAAACGGCCGTACAATGCAGCCGAGCAGCGTGTGCGTGCCTGATGGCGCCGAGCTGTCAGTCGGGGGCATGTGTCAGTTTCACAATAACCAAACACAAGAGCGTGCACATCGTGTTTCACTGAAGGAATCTAACGGTAACGTCTAACTCTTGACCCTTTGAAAGCCTGCTAGCAGTCAGCCTTGAAGCACTTTTTCTTTCACGCCTGCTTGTAGAGCAAAATAACCGTGTTTGCAGGAAGTCTCTTCCTATACCGCCTCCCTCGGAAAAACAAACAAAATATTCCAATGGTGATCAAACTACGACTTTACAGATGTCAGAACCGCTCACAAAAGGCAGATGGAGGTCCTCAAATGCTGTCATTGGGGAGCGTTAAGGAAAGTCCAAAGGAGGAAAAGCTCAAGTCTGGTAGCTGCCGTGACAGTGCGACTCTTACGGCATGCATGGATCTAAGCATGCACGTTCAGAATAAACTCATCGTTTATCGTAAACCCACACCATCCTCACGATTTAGCACCGCTTCTGTTTCAGCCTCAGATACTCACAGTTCGATGGCCTTGTTCCACATGATGACGTATCCGGACAAAACGAAGGACTCGATGTTGACGATGTGTGTGTTCCCGCGCTCCGTCCCCACATACAGCCATTTACTCTGAAAGGGCAGGTGGCAAAATGTGATCCTGCAGAGAGAAGAAGGAAAACCGGCTGAGCGTCAGCCAAACAACGCTTTGTGCGTCTCTGGGTCAAACACATAACCACGCACGTCTCTGAGTGTTAGGACACTAATATACGCCTGGTGCTGCTTATGCTGATGTGCTTATATGTGTCCAACGTGTTGTCCATGTGAAACCTGCTCAAGACATCATTTTAAAGATATAAAGATAAGAAATGTCTTAAAAAGCAACGTAAGAGCAGGCGAGCCTGTGACGTGAGGTAATTACACTGAAGTCTTCTCTCTGGTGTTTTGTTGCCTGAGTGTAACTGATGCAGGAGTGTGTGTGTGCTGTATGTGACACCGTGTCACTGTCACAGTCATTTTCTCCGTGATAAGCTCCCTTCTTCAGACGAGTCAGAGCCTGACTCATGCACGGACGTCACGGCCTGACTCATCCTTTGTCGAGGCTTAATTTAGAACTGTGTTGTTGCAGGATAGCACCTTTCACGCAGGTATGATTGCCCACATTTGCTCTTCCTGCCCTTTAATGATGCAATTCCTGCTTTTCTCATGTGAGAGGAACTTTTTCCCTCAGTCTGCAAGTCCGGCAGAAACACTCTACTTATGGTACTTCACAGAAACTCCCAGCAGTAAAAGCTTGATCTTTTTATGTCTTCTGTAACATTTCACACTGTTGATATTCGCTTCAAGCTTAGCCTGGTCCATTCCAGAAACACCCACCATCATTCTGCACAAAACTTTACATTTGATGTATGAATTACTGAAAACTGTCCCGTCTGCTAAGACAGACAGCGTGGAGAGAAGGGGATGCGGACCTAAACGCAGACAAACGGAGGCGGATGTTAACAAAAAGCGAGCCTTTATTTAGGGCTGCAGCAAACATTACAAAACAAAAGGCAGGAAGGGAACTACCAAAAGCTAAAGATGAAACCTGGAAACACGGCGGGAAGAACGGCAGAGGAAATGCAGACGATCCAGAAACAAACAGAGGAACAAACACACAGAGAGACAGCTGGGAGCGACCGCACAACGAGACCGGAGGAACGAAACCGACGACACTCACGTAGCGCACGAGACTGTCAAAGTAAAACAGGAAACACGAGGAGGAGGAGCACACAGACCGGAAACGCACATCTATGACACACAACACTGTGTCGCCTACAATCAGCAAACCTGTGTGAACGTGCGTCTCCTGGAAACAGCCGATAACAAATATTTCATCTTTTTTTTAACTGTTCAGAATTTAATGTTTGGAAAAAACATTTTTTATTATTACTTTGATGTTTCAGGTGTTTTTCACGACCACATAAACACTTACACTCCTGCTGAATAACACATGATGTTATTGCACAAGAAAATAACTGTGTGACGCGAGGCTGCTTCTTCACCGTCTGGTTTTGTGAGCAGAGAACAAAGACCAGAGCAGTAAGTCACTCTCATGCTGATCACTGTGGAGCGGATCAGCCCAACAGCCACCCAGCAAGGCAGAATTATTAGACAGAAGACAAATGAGAGGGCAGGCGATTCAATAAGGATTTAAGGGGCTCGAGGAGATGATGATATTCAAACTGGCCTGGGGAAAGGTGGGGTGTGCAGCAGCACGGGCAGCAGAGGATTACACAGGCGTCTATTCCCACAACAAGCATTTAGGCTTCAGACGTCCAATTTGTACATTTCCTTGTTTAAAGAAGCATTTTATTCATCGTTATTACTTCGAATGGATACACAAACATCCATCCAAGAGCACAAATTCTGAAAAATGTTGACATTAAATGTTTAAATTGCTGTATTTTAAGAACCAGACCTGGAGTTTCACAGCGAGTCGTGATAGCGTCCCTGTGGACGCAGAGGAAGAAACTCCTTCTTTAGAAAAGCCTTTCAGCACTGAGTGCTTCAGTTTGAGATAATCGCTCGCATAAAAGACAAAGTGTGGAAGAAATGAGACGACCACAGGAAGTGGGAGGAGGCCCGTAGTGATGAATACAGATATATAAGGAAAATCAAAGCTTTTGTTTTAGCGGCACCATGCAGCATCATAATTATCGATCTGAATAAAGAAGAAAAGCATGACTTCAGCTGCTGGCAGAGCAGCAGCTCAAATAAATACTCCTAACGAAGGAAACGGATGCAGAGATTAATCAAATTGGTGACTTCATCTCAGGAACCAGTAACCTCGCCATCTGCTGTGCATGACCAGTGACCAGGACGTCAGGAATCCCACAGCGACTTCCTGTATCAGCAATAGGGCTGCCACGATTAGTCGACTAGTCACGATTACGTCGACTATCAAAATCGTCGACGACTGATTTAATAGTGTCGTTTGAAGCTTTGTAAGATCCTGAAAGACGCAGGAATAATAGCAGGATTTAAGAGTGTAATAACGGACTGAAACAGAAGATGGCAGCACTGCATGTACAAGGATGCCGGCTGCCGTTAAACCCCGAAGAAGAAGAAGCTGTGTCCCAGAATTCATAGCGCGGCCCAGCTTAGTTTCCAACAATAGCGGCAGCTGCTTAGTTTTAATATTACTCTTATTATTCTTTCTGGGTCACAAAATAAACGTTTAACATATTTTCAGGCGAGAATGTAGCTGTGTAAACCTCAAATATCTGCTCAGTTTATCAGGACACCGCATATTTTCAAAAGCGCTCCGACGTTTTCGGAGACGTCTGTTACCCACTAGCTCGATAGCTAGCCGGGGGCTAGGCTAACTAGAGCCGTGAGAACACCGGACTCCCCGCAAATCGTTTTCAAACCCACCGCCGTCTTTCGCTACTCAGGTTAAATATATATGAGTCACTTAGATAACTTAAAAATGTTATTGTTTGGCTTTTTTCAGTATTTTATTCGTTCCTGAGTAAATCGGTTTGGCTGAGATTAAAGTTTTTACACAGCTGAATAAACGTCAAGCAGACAGCTGATTATCAGAAGTGTGAGATGCTGGAGAATTTACTCCGGTGTCCTGTTATATTTTAGATAGCAAGGAGTTTATTAAATTTTAATGAAATTTGCAGATTGTTTCGGTGAAGTTTAATAAACTATCATCTTGTCTTTATTTTTAGTTAGCACAGACCTTAAACACTTAAAGCTGTAAGCTAATGATAGTTATATAAGAGCAGATGCTGCTGGTGCAATAAGCTGTACGTTTTACGTCTAATGGATGATGATCTGATTAGTCGACTAATCGCAAAAATAATCGGTGACCAGTCGACTATCAAAATAATCGTTTGTGGCAGCCCTAATCAGCAAACACTCGTATTATTATTTTACTACGACGGCCGACAGTCATCACAGAGCGGGTCTCTCTGCTGAGTCATGCGTTATGTGATGAGGTATTAGGACACTGACTGTCAGAGGTGCAGCCTGGAGACACAGAGCTAAATGGAAAGGCAGCGCCTGTGATGGATGATGCACGATGCCCTTTTCTCCTTTTGTCTTACAGCGTGACTCGCTGCTCTTCCGCTGAGCGGTTCTGCCTCCTACCTTATCGCACCGACAGGCAGGTGGGACGCTGCTGAAAGAGGGTTTCAACACCTTTGAATCAAAGCATTACTCCTAACATTTAGCTCAGAGCCTGTGTGGGCAGACTGGCTGTATCGCGCACAGCTGCGAGGCTGTAAGACTCGTAGACTCTTATGCGATGACGCCAGCTGCAAAAATAGCTCAATCAGAGACTCCAAATGCGAGGATGGAATGATGTAAACATGATAAAATGATTAGAGTGGGTTAGATTACAGAAGCAGTGGCTTACAGTCAGCATCAGTGTAACCACAGCATCACTTTCTACATATTCAGCAGGCAGCAGCATCTCTCAGGCTGCAGGTAACATCCAGCCCCACCAACATCCATGAGCCTGATCTCATAAATAAACATAATAATGTTGAAGAACGCTTGTATATGTTCGGCCACAGCTACAAACAGGACGTGCAGAGTGAGTGTGCTGTGTTAACAGTGCAACATCACTCTGTAATAACACACGAGCACCTCCTCCCATGTCTGAGGCATCTAAGTGAAATCTGCTCACCTCCAGGCTCCTGCTTAAATAATCAGTTGTTAATATCTTTGCATTAAAACAAATACTTGTGTTGAGGCTCTGTTACAGGCACAAAGTCCTCTCCTGTCCTGTGTAACACACTGTTCACACTGCAGCGCTTCCTGGCTGTGTTATGATGTGCTGGCGACTCTGGCTCACAGCTCGTTGTTCTCCTGCTTCTTACGGGAAGTTTCAGCAGAGAGAAAACGGCCTCCATGACTCAAATGAAGCAAACAGAGTGAGTCTTACCTTCACTCGCCTGTATTAAGAGTGTAACCTGCCAGCAGCTGGATGAGAATGATGATTACATACAGTTACAGCGAGCACAGAGTTATGTTCACTAAATGTCCTCGCACAGAGAACAGGGAGGCTCGATGTTCAAAGCTATGAAAAGGAAACTTTTTCCTGCTGTAAATATTTAAGGACCTCATCTGTGGCATCGCACTCTCAACAGGCTCTGACCGTTTATCAATGTTTCTCCACTTGTTTAACGACTCAGACACCGTCAGACACCACAGAGTTAGCTGAAGGTTACTGTGTGTATTTAAGCTGACGGAGCCAACGATCCTGACAGGACCGCAATATTATGTGTCTGGAATAAAGCATGCAGCAGCGGAGGTCCACCTACAGCGAGGACCAGAGATGGGCAGTAACGCTGTAATCCGATTACTTTTTTCAAGTAACGAGTAAAGTAAGGGATTACTATTGCAAAAACGGTAATTAGATCACTGTTACTTTCCCGTAGGAACGCTGCGTTACTGCGTTACTAAAACCGTGATTTTTTTGCAAGAGTGTCTCATGACAGTGACGTAAGCGAGTGCGCCGTTCGTGACAACAGCTGTGTGCAGATCAACAATGGATCATATATGGAGTGCAGAGAGAGTATGAGCGTGCAGCGTTTAAAGCGTGGAAGTACTGACCTTACTTTGAGTTTGATTCCATAAAAAGTGACAAAAACATTAGTGTCCGCTGTGCGTGGGAAGAAAACTTCTTTTTACAGCGAAAAAACCCCTAAACTTCCAACAAGCACCGAGTAGCTACGACGTAATGGGAAACTCACAGAGAAACTCGCGGATTCTTCCACTGACCGCGGCACACCTGCACCAGGGTAACCAGGGTGTAAATCGTGTTTTTAAAAAGTAACTAAGTAACTAAGTAATTACTTTTGAAAATAAGTAATCAGTAAAGTAACGGGATTACTTCTTTGGGGAAGTAATCAGTAATCAGTTACCGATTACTTTTTTCAAGTAACTTGACCAACACTGGCGTGGACACTGCAAACTTGAACACAGCAGCTGAGGTGCAGCAAACGTTCATACTGATTCCTGCTCCCTTACAGCAGCAGCCTGCTCTTTCCCCCTGCAGACAGAAATGGCAGCCTGCAGGTATCAGAATAATCGAACGGTGCTACACTGAAGCGCCTGTGTCTGAACGTGCTCGGCTAAGCCGCTCACAGCATTTTGCCCATTTGGGTCACTCAGAGGCAGCGTTTGCATCAACTGAGTGACCCTTTGAGGTTTTCCTGAGGAGGAAACTGGGGGAAAAGTTTTTAAAACCAAGCATCAGCATCCAGAGGCCATTGTTTGGCATTAATGTTTAATGGCAGAGAGCAGAAAATGTGCTGCTGATGGGAAAAAGCAAAGAGCCAATAGACAGAAGGGGCTGAAAAATGGAAAAACAAGCGAGCCGAGGATGGGAATCTCTTTCTCCATTCAGAAACCAACGAGCTGAGCCAGAAGTCAAGACACACAGAACACACTCAGCCTGCTTCAATGAACATAGGACTTGATCACATTTGTACCAGCTGGAGGAAACGTAGTCTGTACCAAGTAACGCCTGCTGGCTTTGACCTTCCTGCAGATAATCAGCCAGTATTGTCCAGTGTTGCAGGAGCTGCAGCTGGCGTCTCAGCCCTCTCTTTTCTGAGACTGGCACGAGGTGTCAAATATGGAAGCTGCACAGACACTGACACGCAATCAAGACATCGAGCAGGTACTGTTACACCCACATCACCCCCACCCCACCAGAACGATGACTTCTGAAACAGAAGAGGAGCAAAGACACCAGATTCAGCTCTCTGACTGCTGTTCGACCCAGGCCGTCATCAGCAATGTGTTTTTAAAGTGTTGCACAGGTGCAGAAGCCTGTTTGCTATAACCGTGTAAACACTGCTTCATGTGGTTTTCAGGGTTTAGGTGATCAAATGTGAAACGAGTCGGCTGTGGCAGGGGCGTGGTGTCGCGGGGCACGGGGGTCATCGGCTGAGGTGGAGCAGAGCTTTTAGCCAGCATCAGAGTTCTGTCCTACATCTGAACAACACTCTGCTTCTCCATCTTTAGGACGCAGCCAGCATGACCCCAGAGCGTGCAACAGATCCGCTTTTCTGCAGGAGACATCGTGTCAGGTCACGTTTGGTGTAACGGACACATTTTCAGTTCAGTTGTGAAGAAAGCCAAAGTGGTAAGGCTGTTCCTCTAAGCACCCACACTCTGCTGTTTGGCTTTGGATACTGATGCCACAGCTGAGGCTGCTAACCAGCACATGCTTGCTGGGATGGGATGTAGCTACAGACCATCGGAGCCGCTCTGGGTGAGAAGGTGTCCACCTCTATGCCTCTGCTGTTTTTAGACGTAATGATACAACACAGAGTTAATAAATCATGATCCTCAGAGGAGGATCAGTGAGTTTGAAGTGTACACACAAACACTCAGCTCGAGCTGATTCGCTTACCAAAGGATGACATCATGAGGCCTATGTCCATCTTTTTATACAGATTTTATGTGCGAGTGTGTGCATACCTCTCTCTGTTAAACTTGAGTGAATGCAGGATGGCCGGCCGCCTCTGGCGCAGATTCCACAAGTGCAACGTGTCGTCTGCACAGGCTGAGACCAGCGCCCCCTGGAGGACAGAAAAGACACAGCCTGTAATCCTTCTGCACAGCAAGAACTGCTCATACACAGACTCTGCAGGGCAGTCATAATAAAGCCACTGCATGAACATGAGCCCATCTCCAAACATCTGCTTACTGTCCTCACACCTTCACATCTGGGCTCTGCATGAACCCAATCAGATATTTGTTTGTCCAACTTTCCACTGAAACACAGTCGCAGCATCACAGACAGAAGCAGGCAGTGGTGACCATAAGGTGGAGCATCGCCTTCATAGCACACATGATTTGATTTTCTCTATTTTTCAAAAATGACTCATAAATGTGATTTTCTCCACCAATTACAGCGAGACAATGAAAGCATTAAGAAAACTGTGAAAGCGTATCTGTGAGGATTAAAGGCCTTGACTTTTACAGGTTACAGCTACTACTGAGCCTGTACATGGAGAGAAATAATGAAAATAATCTTCTATGTTATTTCACGTCTCCCCGCCCCGCATGGAGAGACGGTATAAATATATTAGCCTCTTTTCTTTTTACATAATCTCACCGAGAGCTTTTCTTTGGATTGAAGTCGTTCGTGTCTTGCACATCATATAATTCCATCCCACTGGGATTAACACGGCCTCACACTGACTTGCTAATTGCCCATTAAATTGCACTTAGTTTTGCTCTGAAACAGCTTCCACAAGTGAAGATAATGTTTCCAATGTTTGCAACCTGACTACTTCTGCAATCACTGTTCTGGAATAATAATGTCCCTGTTAGAGTGGCACCGTTTCATTAAGTGAAAGTAAAATCAAAAGCATGTGTGCGTGTGTGCGTGCGTGCGTGTGCGTGTGTGCGTGTGCGTGCGTGCGTGTGTGTGCGCGTGTGCGTGCGTGTGTGCGTGTGTGTGTGCGTGTGTGTGTGCGCGTGTGTGTGCGTGTGTGCGTGTGTGCGTGCGTGCGTGTGCGTGTGTGCGTGTGCGTGCGTGCGTGTGTGTGCGCGTGTGCGTGCGTGTGTGCGTGTGTGTGTGCGTGTGTGTGTGCGCGTGTGTGTGCGCGTGTGCGTGCGTGCGCGTGTGTGCGTGTGTCGGTTCGTGCCATTATTTCTCTTAAATGATTCGAGTAACTGTTCAAAATCACGTCTGTCCTGATTCTTTCAGATCAGGCGGTTCTTTTGCTCTAACGTGAAACAATAATCTATGTGATGCACACGAGCTTCAGTTTCTTGCGTGTTAATGAGACGCTGAGTATTTGCTTATTTGTAGCTGGACTTTTTAAACTTGATTTAAATACTGTATTTTGTCTTTATATGGTAACATTGTTGCGTAAGATTAGTGACATTTAAACCCCAGTAAACCTGTGATTCAGTGCTCTGGCTGATTCTTAACACGGTCTGAAGCTTAAAGATTATTTTAACTATGCTGACTGAGACAGTGATGCCCCCCCCCACTAATCACCCATCTCTCCCAGTATGCAGCAGAAAACACTGTAAGTACTGTACTGGTGGTTCAGCACAGCTGTGCTGTTTTTTCTGCACTGCATGTAATTTACTTTGTGTTCAGCTTTAAGCTTCTTTTTGTGATAAAAGCACCTCTAATGTTTTTTGTGCATGTTTTAAAAATGACATATTGCAGTTTGGATGTCTGCTGGTCCTGGGGAGGAAGGTGCAAAATCCTTTGCCATTGAGTGAGATTGTAATAAGTGTTTGCTGAGTTAGCAGTGACCACAGTATGAATTCAGTGGATCAGCTGAGGTAATGGCTCGGTCACACAGTAGTAAAAATAGGACAGCAACCTCCCTGTGACTGGGAACAATGGGAACAATGGGAGGTTTCACTGCATTTTGTTGCAAGTCGTTGTGGATACCAGCTTTTGGCATGACCTGGAGTCAGCCCGTAGCAGTAAGTGCAAACTAAACTGGCTGTATTGTGGTTGTATTGCTTCTGTAACCTTTGAGTGCCTTTGTGTTTTTGTCGTTGCATCACCGGGAATGTCGAATTTGTGTTTCAAATCTACGCGGTTCTGGACGAACGCTGAATGTAAGTAGTTCATGTGAACTTCTGTGATGACAGCAGATCTTCTCTGGTCACAGTGAATCGAAACATCATCATCAACAAACTGCAGACTGACAGCAGACTGACTCGCTGCTGTTCCTTCTCTGTCTCGAGGCACTAAAGTTGTGAGAGGTCACAGATTTCATCCTCAAACATTTCAAAGGCAGCTAGACTGCAAGTCCACCGCACAGAGTTACAGTAACTGGTCGTGCTGCAGCCTCCTGACTGTAGTAACAAACCAACAGGGTGCTCAGTTTAACTCGACTCTGTCAGTTGATGCATTTTGTCAGGATTGAACGAAGCCCAGTTTTTCTTCTGTAGCTCCATTTACAAATATCCTTACATGCTGACAACAGGCACGTGTGATGTGCTTGGGTTTCACTGCAATGCAACATAGCACTGCTAGAGTTGCTCAACATCATGTTTCATGAACACTCCTGAAGAATCACTGCACTTCATAATTGTCAAAGGGCAGCAGGGAAGTTTTTCGAGCAGCCAAGAACGGAGAAGGCAGAGGAGGAGAGAGCAAAACAGAGTGAGGTGGAACAGCCGCTAATGAAGAAATCACTCCAGACGGGGAGAAGAGAGAAGCGAGGCAGACAGGGTGAAAGCCTGTCGTCAATTATCTTGATGTCTTGATGGCAACAAAGGGAAGATAACCAGGCACAAGTACAGTGAACGGCATGGGTGGAAATGAAAGCCGTGCCAAGAGAAATTACACAGAAAGACATCAGAACATCTCTTGGTGCACGTATCTCTACCTGTACTCAAAACCAGGTGAGGATGAGCCCCGTAGTCTAGATAGCAGCTCCTTTCAAAAAGCAAGAACAGAGACAAACAAAGGATCTGCTTAAATCCACCAGAACCTTTCATCTTTTGTCTGTCTGTATTGATCTGGTCAGTAGGAATGACTATTAAGACACTCATCACAGTACACACTAATCGTTCATTAACTAATCAATATCTAAGCCTCATCATGGCCTGACATTAATCAACACTTTTCAGAGGAACTCCCTGAAAAGTGAAAAAACAGAGCTGAACTCAGCAAACTGTGGAGCACGTTAAACCCGACGCCGTTCAGAGCAGCAGTGAGGGGAATAATGTTCGCTCACTTACAAAGAAATGAGCGGTGTCTGATTACAAATGTATTTTAATTTAAAGGAGTGAATATCAACCCCCACGTCACCGAGTAAAAGAAGCATTTCAGCCCAGTCACAATCGAGCTCTTTGGCGTCAGCTCGACCTGCTGTGTTTGGAGGAAGAGGAGCGAATGATGTGACTCGTACAACATCATCGTGGTTGGGGCTGCTTTTCTGAGCCTGAGCCTCCCTCAGCCACAGTACTGAAGAGTGGTTATGGACGTGTTACCTGAGTCACTGACCCACTGCTTTGGTTTTACGATGTTCTGAAGCCTTACTTTCTGTATCTTGTATTTCCTAGTTTCTTAGTTAGTATTTGATCCTGTTCATGTCTTCCTCTCCCCCCCTCTCGTCTTTTGGATTAGTGCCGGCTGTGTTTCCCAGATGTTTCCTCTTTGCCCTGCTCCCCTCTTGTATTGAGGGTCTGATTCTTCCTCGTTCCCGGCCGTGTGTTCTGCCTGTTTAGTCTCATGTGTATTCTCAGCTTAGTTAGTTTTGTATTTCTGGCGTTCAGCAGTTTTGGGTCCGTTCCTGCTGCCACACACAGCAAACTTGACAGGATGGGTCTGTTAGTACGACAGTGACCCAAAACTCACCACCAGGGCAACAAAGGAGCGGCTAAAGAAGAAGCACATTGAGGTCATGGCGTGGCACGCCTCAGGCACACAGATAATCTGTGCAGGGAGCTGAAGCTCGGAGAGTTTCTGTACGGAGCAGTGAGCCTGATGACCAAAAACACGTCATCGTATTGTCTTTGGCTTTTTTATAAGATCGAATGATGACAGATACACGTTAACACTGGTTCAAGCAAATCAAGCTACCAAAGTGCGAAGACAACCTTGGAGACCTCTGCTACTGACCCGTTCATAACATGACTGAAGTCTGTGTGCTGTGAAGCAGAGAAGAAGAAATGAGGGGTGACTCCAGAATTCAGCACATTGCTGTACGTTTACACCTAAACACAGAACCACGCGTCGCGTTCGGTCCCTGCTCAGCTCAATAATCGCCTTTTTCTTACATTAGCACTCTGCTCTCTTTGCCCCGACTCCGGCACCAAACCAGCCTCTTTACATGTTTTATTCATTAAACATAATAATGAATTCAGAATAGAGAAACGCACACATTAATTAGCCCATTCATACCCTCCACTGACAGTGCCACCAAATAATAATCTATAAATATTTTTGCTCATCAAATACGAAGCGAGAGGCCCACGAGGATGGTACGAAATTACTAAGTAATAAAAGACACGACGTGTGTGGGGGTTTGTGTGCTAGAGGACAAAGACGCTCTTCGTGCATGCAGCGCTCTCGAGTACCTGAGAAGTGGCCTCGTTTGTGGGTTGGTGCTGCGTGTCTAATGGGGAGAAGTTATTACACCTCACTGAGTGTCAAGATCAGGTCTGAATGCACGAGCCAACCAGGGCAGCCCACGCACCGAGTCCACGAGAGGGTTCTGACATGGAGCACTGCTATTATCCACTCTGTCAAGCGATGGGAGGACCTGCAGTCAGTGAGGGAGCATTAACATAGAGTGCGTGCTACACCATGCAAACATATTTATGAGCAAAAATTCATTTCTGAATCCCGCTGAAGACGAAGAAACCTGGTGGATTTCAGCTGGTTGGGGACAAAAAGTAACTGCACGATTAAAACATATATCTGGATGATTTTAACGTCAGTGAGGAGTCAGCTGATTCACTCTGGTTTTGGTCTTCTGTGTGTGAAGTGCTGCCTATGAGCTTTGCAGCATTTGAGTGATTCTGCCTCTGACAGATGATGGGCTTTAACGTGGATCACGAGCACTGATCTTTCTCCATCCCCGTCTCTTCCCATCGTTCTGCTATAATTTAATCTTGTTTTAGCTGATAAAAAACTGTGTCTGCTGTCTCCTAGGAACATGTGATCCGTCCTTCAATCTTGCTGGTCTGCATCTTAAAGTAACTCATCTGTATTTACAGTCCTGAAAGCGTCCTCTGTGGATTCAGGATGTTGTCAAGAGCACTGATACTTACAAATATTCACGAACACTATATATATATTTAAAAAGCCCCCACTCGCCCCTGCAGGCGGTTTACCCTTCAAGCTCGGGTCCTCTTCCAGAGGCCTGGGAGCTTGAGGGTCCTGCGCAGTATCTCTGCTGGTCCTAGGACTGCGCTCTGCCGGACAGAGATCTCCGATGTTGTTGGAGACTGGGGAGCATGCTTTTTTTATTTTGTGCCCCATTTTTGTGGAACAACCTCCCTCAAGATATTAGGCAGGCTGCTCTGTGGAGGTTTTAAAGCTAAGTTAAAGACTTACATGTTCACCATATCTTATGTGTCTTTAAATTGTTGTCAGCGTTTAAATTGTATTGCTTTTATTTATCTTCAAATAACTGTTCAGCACTTTGTTTGATAGCGCTTTATAAATAAAGTTGTTGTTAATAATGATAATAATGGATCGCATTTATATAGCGCTTTTCTGTTGTTGTTTTTGTTGTTATTGTTGTTGCTGTTCCCAGGACTGCGCTCTTCTGGACAGAGAAGTTCCCGGGATCTGCTGGAGCCACTCGCTTAGCTCGGGAGTCACCGCACCTAGTGCTCCGATTACCACGGGGACCACCGTCACCTTCACCCTCCACATCTTCTCGAGCCCTTGGTACTCCTCCAGCTTCTCGTGTTCCCTCTTCCTGATGTCGTTGTTATTCAGTATCACTACATCGATCACTACGGCCGTCTTCCTCTGTTTGTCTACCACCACTATGTCGGTTGGTTAGCCATCACCATTTAGTCCGTCTGTATCTGGAAGTCCCACAGGATCTTAGCTTGGTCATTCTCCACCACCCTTGGGGGCGTGTCCTATTTTAACCTCTGGACTTCCATTTTTTTGTTACATATAACTAACTATGACTATAGATGGTTCATATAAAGCTGAGGGTCCATGCTTCAGCACTTCAGTCTCCTTTTGGTCCCTCTGTTCTATATTAGTGTTGGACAGAGACAGAATTACTATTCAAATACTTATCGAACCATTTTTTAAAACACACACACACACACACACTTCATGCTTTTAAAAATCCACTAATATGACAAGATACACTTGAACCCACACACTGCTGTAACGTGCTCTCAGCTACACTCTTACACTATTACAAAAACATTTGGGTGCTTAAACACACACACACACACACACACACACACACACACACACACACACAACCTGTCTATACCTGTAACACAGAAACACACATAACCCTCTTCAGGCTCATCCACCTCCATTTGCCTCAGACACATCACAGGTAGGCCAGTGAGTGATGGAGAAGTGGGCTGAAACAGCCAGTGGGCTTAAAAAGAAAAACACAGAGGAAAGAAAAAGCCGAGAGGAAAAGAGATTACAGCAGAATAAAGCAGAAGATCGATGAGAGATGGCTTTACGTTTGAGACCTGTGTCAACCTTCTGCTCTTGTAACCATCGTGAAATCCTCTTCCCCCGGTACAGCGTCAGTATTTTGTTAGAAAGTACAGCAATAAACTGCTGTTAAAGTCCTAAAATGCACAGTATGACACAGCACTGTCACGTGTAAGCCCACACCACAGTTTGTCAGGGTGGAAAAGAAGAGGAGAGAATAAAAACCACATCGGTGTAACTAAGCACTGCTCACAATGATCCTTCATTTAAAACAGTGACATGTGCAGTGTTTTGGCTGCTGCCACTCAAAGATCAGTTAACTGAGAGTTAATCATGTTTACTTATAAATGTCACGACCATCAGCCTGCAAATGAATTCAACTAAATCTTCATTTACACAATTGTAAAATGCACACTATGCATGGTATTAAAGCTTCCATTGTAAAAGATCATCATACACTGCAGTGTTGAAGTCTTCTGCTGACACAAAGCTTTCCAGAAATCCTGCCTGCATCAGATGCTCCGTGAACAGTTGAGTGTGTGGCCCTTATAAAGGTCCAGTCAACCAAACACTGTGTGAGAAAACACGCAGTGTGGTGACGAGAGATGGGCAGTAGTGCGTTACTGTAATCCCATTACTTTTTTCAAGTAACGAGTAAAGTAAGGGATTACTATTGCAAAAACGGTAATTAGATTACCGTTACTTTCCCGTAGGAACGCTGCGTTACTAAAACCGTGATTTTTTTTGCGAGAATGTCTCACGACAGTGACGTAAGCGAGTGCGACGTTCGTGACAACAGCTGTGTGCAGATCAACAGTGGATCATATATCGAGTGCAGAGAGAGTATGAGCGTGCAGCGTTTAAAGCGTGGAAGTACTGACCTTACTTTGAGTTTGATTCCATAAAAAGTGACAAAAACATTAGTGTCCGCTGTGCGTGGGAAGAAAACTTCTTTTTACAGCGAAAAAACCCCTAAACTTCCAACAAGCACCGAGTAGCTACGACGTAATGGGAAACTCACAGAGAAACTCGCAGATTCTTCCACTGACCGCTGCACACCTGCACCAGGGTAAACCTCCGCCTGCCCCACTCCTGCTTTACAGGTGAAAATAGAGCAACAGGACCGCTGAGTCTGTGACTTTATTTATTTTCTGCTGTGTTTTACTTGCATCTATTTGAAAGACTGAGTGTAAACACACAAAATATTTTATTTTATGAGCTGGAATGTGTAGAAAATAGGTTTAAATGTTAAACTAATTTCTTCCAGTCAGAGAATGTTGCATATAATTAAATGTTTGCTTGATGCATAAAGTTAAAAGATTAAAACTAATAAAACAAGTTTTAAAAAGAGACTTTTCCATTTGATTACATTTATGATGGATTATGCAGAAAAAGTAGAATTGGGCTGAAAGATCCATCGCTTTATCACCTACTCAGGGTGTAAATCGTGTTTTTAAAAAGTAACTAAGTAACTAAGTAACTAATTACTTTTGAAAATAAGTAATCAGTAAAGTAACTGGATTACTTTTTGGGGGAAGTAATCAGTAATTAGTTACTGATTACTTTTTTCAAGTAACTTGACCAACACTGGTGGTGACTGATGAGACCGGAGCTTTACACTCTTATTGTGACTTTATTTCATTATCAATGAATCCCATAATAAAGGAAACCCAACCTAGCTACCATGCTAACAATCTCCGGGGTAGTTAAAGGTGATTGTTATCACCACCGTCATCGCTTCATTGTTAGTTCTACTGAAGAACTAAAAACGTTTCGTAATCATCATTATAGCTACAAAGTTATAACTTGTTATTAGCACAGCTCCGGGTTTCCAAATATTATAAAAAGAACTAAAAAGCCTCAAAGATTGTGGCTTACCTCATTGATGAGAAACTGCAGCTGAAGAACAGCAGCTCCGCTCTCATGCTGACAGTAGCAGTCCACCCCAGGTCGGCCCAGTCTGGTGACACCACAGAGTCAAGGAAGAGCACCGAGTTTCTGTGGGTGTGCAGTGAGTGCAGGCAGACAGGACATCCAATCAGTACATAAGCATGGAGCAGATATGATGATGAGCCAAACCTTCAGGTTTATTTACAGACACAACAACAGCACACGTCCAGGTTTAACTGCTGCGCTGCTGCACAGTCTGAGGTGCAACACAGAATAAAGGGCTTCAGGCTGACAGTAGCCTCTGTTCCTGGTGGTGTGTGTGCAGTGTGAAACTGTTGTTTTGTTGTTTACTTGAAAACGTATCTAAAGGAAACGTGGCTGCACAGCAGCTGAACGACAGAACATCACCACAGCACAGGCAGATGGAGCAACGTCAGATCCAGTTATACAGGACGACTGGATGTGAACGAAGACGTGCACTGTAATCTCTGCTGGCTGCTGACAAACTGTACCTCTCTCACCTTGGAGCACCCAGGTTCATAGGGAAACAACATTCAGAAACAGTGTTTTTATCAGTGTGTGGTGCCGGCGATGCATCATAAAAAGACGCCGTTCAGCGTCTTCATGCTGTCAGAAATAACCCTGTCGAGCCCATTATTATTATTTTTAGCAGTTTTTCTTAGAAAGCACTTCTCCTGTGTGAGCTAGTTAGTTAACAGTTGGTATAACGATCGGGTACAACATTACTGTTTCCTTGCAGCTTGTTTAGGAAACAGGTACGCTCACCAGAGGAAGTCAAATCCCCGAGAACATCCTTCAAAGCAGGTGGAAACCAGCAGGAGGCAGAAATGACACAACGTGGAAACAGAGCCAGTTGGATGAGAACTACAAGCAGTTATTCAATCACTACAGTTTGTTCAGTTTGTGCGCGGTGTTGCCAGCATGTGTCAGCACACCGCAGTGCAGCTGAGAAACAAGCAGCCCTGCAACGACTCTCATACGTCTGGTTATTATAAAGCAGGCATGCAGCCAGAGCCACGACTGTCCTTCTTATCAAGCAAGAACTGAAAACAAAGAATCTATTGGACAAAATATTTACTGCTGAAGTTTGAGTCAGCGGAGAGGTTTTCACCTTTTCTACCAACAAAGCTCGTTTGCATTTTCTCTGCTGCACGCAGCGTTAGCTCTGCTGCGATTTCACGAGCACATGAGCTGTAATGTCTCATTACAAAACCTATGCTATGATGTGCCCGGCTATTTTGCTCTACCCTTCTCCCTAAAGAGATTTCTGTCCACCTCGTTTAGCGTCAGTGGCTGCCCATGACACCTCGCAAACAGCTCGGGGCAAGGTGATCGTCTGAGCCATAATCAAATATGTGTTCATCTGGTTAACAGCACAGCGAAAAAAAGAAAATGACAGTATGTGTAAACGCTGTGAGTGGAAAGAGCGATCAGAGATACGGGTTCAGTATTAATGAAACCCAGAGAGAGGAATCAGAGAGCAGGAGACTGAAGAACGATTTAATGTGCACAAGGAAGAAAAGCAGACTTAATTACGCTTATTTCAGCAGATCCAGTTATAAATCCTTCAGTTACCAGTAACAACATCCACACGTGGCTTTGGGATAACGCTTCAGCTGGCAGACGTACTGATAGCATGCACAGATGTCCTCTGAAAGCAGCAGGGCAGAACCACCCAGACAGTCCCTCTATACAGACTCATCTACAGCAGCAGCCGTGGAGCCGATACGGCGAATCGTTGAACCAGGCAGCAGAAATCAGCTGCACTGGGAAGGAAAGACTCGGTTTATGGTTCAAAAGGCCGGCTGTGGCTTTGGGCTGAAGCCAACTTTAGTTATGAACATTTACTTACTCTATACATGCGTGCAACAGCCTTATATAGAAAACTAGCATATATGCTAACATTTGAGGTATTGTTGTCTGTAAAACCTTAGTACCAGAATATTTAGGTTCCTGTGATTATCAGTGACAATAATCACAAACACTGTTTATTAAAACATTAAACGTTTCTTATAGTGTGTTAAGAAACGTATGAGTTGGACCACAGAGTGTTTTTATGAGCGTCTGGTGCCAGCGAGTGGATTTGAGGATGGCTGGTTATGGTCAAAGTCAGCTCGATTACTGTTCATACAAAATGCTATTTAATTATCATAATTGGCCCTGCCAGTATCTCTGTATTACATATTCTGTCTTTCATGCACGTTGCAATCAGGCGCAGATTTGTAAAATGCTTCACTGTCCGTTTTAATTTATCAGATTAACGGTTTGATGAGACACCGTGGCAGACGTCCAACATGATGCAGAGGACGCGTCACAAAACTGTGACCTTGACTAACCAGCGGGTGCTGTGTGTGTGTGTGTGTGTGTGAGATTTATATTGTTATAGCATGTATGCATAAAGAGCTGAGCTGTTCCTGAATGCTAAACTGACTGTGCTTTTACTTTGGTGGGACAAAGTATTTGCCCACTTCCTGATTTCTTATGTTTTTGTGATATTTGTTGCAGTCACATGTTCCAGAACAACAAATATCTGTCAAAGAGAACCGGAGTAAATACAAAATGCTTTTTCATTTATTAGGGGAACACAGTACCTATACCAACCTACCTGACCCGTGTTTAAATGTGACGTAAGCTGAGTTCAGTGTCACCGCAGTCGGGTCTGATTACTACCTGATCTGCTGAAGGGAGAAATCACATGCCTGAGACGTTAAGTAGGCGAAAGGAGCTAAAAACACTCAGCACATGATGCCAGGATGTAAAGAACCTGGAGAACAGCCGAGGAACAAAGCCACTGTAAAAGTCATATTTCTGTCTTACATTAAAACTTGTCAAATGACCACAATAAGAAGAAGAACCAAAGACTTCACAGCACTGTTCGCTCACATGTTACTAATGAAATTATAAAGTTCATGTCAGGTTAGGACGGGTCTATAAAAACAGCTTTAAAGGCGTTTAGCAGCAGATATTGTAGCTTCTCTGTCGTCGCGTCCAATCAATGGACCTCTATCACTAAAGGAAAGAAGACAGAAAAGACGAAATAGCAAAAACTTTAAGCTTTCTTGAGCCTTTTGTGCTCGTGCACCCACACCGAGCCGCCAAACCTAAAAGAAAAATCTATCCTGTGACCTATGGAGATCCATGGAGCACAGAGAACAGGCCCCTCGCACAAACCAGTCGATATGGACTGTTTCTCCTTTGAATTCCCACACAGCGGGTGACTCCCAGCATTAAAGGCTTAAATGACAATAACTCAGAGGAGGGAGGCTGCCTGTGAGTGTGTTGGTGTGCGTCAGTTAGCGAGTTGTGTTAAAGAAGCCTGCACTGGTGTAATGTTCTGTGTCAGGACACTTTATATTATTATAAAACATCTATTAAACGTTTGACACAGGCTAGCTCAGTGGCAGTGATGCTAACATATGTTATATGTAGAATGTTCATTTTAGATATACTGTAACATATGAACTGTAACATATGAACTGTAACATATGACCTGTAACATATGACCTGTAACATATGAACTGTAACATATGAACCGTAACATATGAACTGTAACATATGAACCGTAACATATGACCTGTAACATATGAACTGTAACATATGAACCGTAACATATGACCTGTAACATATGAACTGTAACATATGACCTGTAACATATGCACCGTAACATATGAACTGTAACATATGAACCGTAACATATGAACCGTAACATATGACCTGTAACATATGAACTGTAACATATGACCTGTAACATATGACCTGTAACATATGAACCGTAACATATGAACCGTAACATATGACCTGTAACATATGAACCGTAACATATGAACCGTAACATATGACCTGTAACATATGACCTGTAACATATGAACCGTAACATATGAACCGTAACATATGACCTGTAACATATGACCAGTAACATATGAACTGTAACATATGACCTGTAATATATGACCTGTAACATGTGACCTGTAACATATGAACCGTAACATATGAACCGTAACATATTACCTGTAACATATGGACTGTAACATATGACCTGTAATATATGACCTGTAACATATGACCTGTAACATATGAACTGTAACATATGAACTGTAACATATGAACTGTAACATATGAACCGTAACATATGAACTGTAACATATGACCTGTAACATATGAACCGTAACATATGAACTGTAACATGTGACCTGTAACATATGAACCGTAACATATGACCTGTAACATATGAACTGTAACATATGAACTGTAACATATGACCTGTAACATATGAACCGTAACATATGAACTGTAACATGTGACCTGTAACATATGAACCGTAACATATGAACTGTAACATATGACCTGTAACATATGAACCGTAACATATGACCTGTAACATATGAACTGTAACATATGAACCGTAACATATGAACCGTAACATATGAACCGTAACATATGAACTGTAACATATGACCTGTAACATATGAACCGTAACATATGAACCGTAACATATGACCTGTAACATATGACCTGTAACATATGAACCGTAACATATGACCTGTAACATATGAACCGTAACATATGACCTGTAACATATGACCTGTAACATATGAACCGTAACATATGAACCGTAACATATGACCTGTAACATATGACCTGTAACATATGACCTGTAACATATGAACCGTAACATATGACCTGTAACATATGAACCGGTTTCTGAAGGTGAGGAACAGCAGCAGAGCAGCTCTGTGGCTACACGGGTGTAAACTGTGTCGATGCAATGATCACGCTCTGTGTGTGTGTGTGTGTGTGTGTGTGCGTGATTCAGGAGCTGACTTGAAAGGGAATGGTAGACTTAAATCATCTCTGTGTCAGTCTGCATCTTTCTCTCCCTGACAGGCGAGTCTTTGTACAGATCACATTCAAATTCACATCACACTCAAGGGCGCATCAAAACACACAAGATGCTGTCAAAACACAAAGCTCATGTGAAGGTGAAGTCGCCTACATCCATAAGAAGACAACGCTGTGCTGCTGCCAGCCAACAGGACAGAACGGCAGCGAGTTTTTGTTGATCGTGTTTGTCTCTAAAACCAATGAGTGGAAGAAAATGTGTCGTGAATTTAAGTTCGTTTGTGATGCTCGGGTTGCCTCTGAAAAAGGATGGAGGTAAACAGAGTAAACATGTTTACCTCCAGGTGTACAGCACGTTCCCATCCCAAGAGGAGACATTCCCATTTTTAGGTTTTCAGATTTCTTAACACCGTATCTGCGATGGATCTGACCTGGGGTACCTCTCACCAGTAAGATGGGGCATATCCCAGCTCGCTGGATCAGGTGGGTGCAGCCGCCCACTTGGCTGAGGGTGTGGGCCGTAGAGCTGTACCCCTCTAACTCTTGCTTTAGTATTCATTTCACCGACAGACCTACAAGGATGCCGGGTTTTCCGTGAGTTAAAGTCTATTATCATTTCATAAGCATCTTACCGATAATTATGTGTCTGTGTCCCTCCCACACACGGAGCATTAGCAGCTAGCAAACATTAGCACTTCGTCGCTCATGTGCTTAAATCTGCCTCCAAAAACAAGATGGCGATAACTCTACAGCAGAGGATGATGGCTGAATATGTTCATGATGTACTCTGACACTTTATTAAGTACACATTGCTAATACTGAGTTGGTACTAAGACATCTGAACTGCTTTAAGTAATAATTTGACAGCACATATTAACATTTAACTTCTACATATGAAAAATAATCTTAACTGATGTGTTTTTGGATATTTGCTTTTATGCTGTGGTCCAAACACAGAGGCTTTTTGTCTTTAGATGTTTTATTCTATATATTATTTCTGTTGGCACACCATCATTTTCATTATTGTTCTAACTGTACCTCAGCTCTCAGTCATGTTTGGTCCTGATGTTTGAATATTCAGGTTTCAAAGGTAACATTATTATTATTAGTAGTATTAAAATGATAAAATCATGTATTATTTGTCTAGCGCTTGCTTCTAAACTGGTGGTTGGTATTACTTTAGCAAAGATTAGCTATATTCAAACAGAAAAGGTGTTGTATGAGAGGCTTTGAGATGCACTTAACAGAAACGAGTGTTTTTAGATAACAGCACCTGTAAGGAGGCTAAAACAAGGTTAGCTTACAATTTTCAGTAAATTATTACCAACTCTCCCTGCTGTGTGCAAACAAGAAAATTAGTTCAGAGCTGCACACAATAGGCTCCAATCACACACATGTGTTTATCTCAGCAGGAACGGCAACACTTATATCAAGTCTACTGTGAGGAGGAAACAGCGTTTGCTTCCCAGCAGCAGGACGTTGTGCTGCAGGAGAGACGAGAAGATCTGAATTTAACTGATTTGAACTTGAAACATTTCTCCGTGTTCTGCTTTAACGTCTCTGCATCATTTTTTCAGGATCTTTTCAAACACTTCACAAATATTTCCAGTCCTCGGAATCAGTTCACGTCTTTGGCATCGTGACGTGAAATTGGAGTTTCTGGGATGCAGAAAGAACTGCTCCAATGAGCACCGCGGGAGGACTAATGATTAGCCAATCAGCACCGTGGGTGAGCGGTTATCATTAGTTGTCATGCTGTGCACTGGAACCTAGGCGTAATAATAAAAAAGGGAGATGGTTGTTGTTGGAGTCAAATTGTTAAATGTTGTCATTGTGTTACTTAAATTTGTAAGTCTTAGTTCAAGCAGCAGACATTCCTCTGTCTCTGAGCATCTCCAGCCTGCTGGACGCTGGGGGAGGCTGCAGCGTGTTATTACAGGGACGCACACACACTCTCGCACATGCATACACACACATGCACACACATAGTGCCTTATCTTTTGTGACCATAGGGTCACAATGGGAGGTGCTTGTGTGTACTGTAACTGTTTTCAATAAAAGGCGGCAAGCGGAGGCCGGAGTCGAGGTCGTCTGTGGTTGGACTTAGAGTGTGAGACACCGACCGGCCGCCATTGCTAGCAAGTAAAACCGTTCCGCCATTGTTTTGCTTTCTTCATGAGGAATAAGTCTCTAAACCAGCGGAGCCTGTGGAAGCGCAGCCCCAACAGCTGGGTTACAACAACAACCTTATCGACTGATATGTAGTCTCAATACTGACTACTGGACACTTTATTAGGTACACTTTGCTTTTTCTGGGATGGACACTCTTTTCCCCTCAGAGCTGCCACTTTGGGGCATCGATCCAACGCTGTGCCGGAAACATTCCTCAGAGATTTTAATCCATGTTGATTCCACCGAATCCCAAAGATGCTCCGTGGGCACGAGATCTGATAACTGTGGAGGCTGCGAGCTCGCGTTCAAGAAACCAGATTATTTGAGCACCATGTGAAAAACAATATCCACCACATTATTACACCATCAGCGACAGCCTGAATCCAACAACCATCATGTTGTTTATCCCAAATTCTCACATCCACATTTTTCAGTCTTCTGTCTGGTGTGGTCTTCTGCTGCTCTAACCCATCTAATTCAAGGTTTTCACATGCAGAGATGCCTTCAGCTCAAAGCAAACTTCTTCAGCCCTTCTCTGTAAAGTCTGGAGATGGTTGAGCTTGAGCACCAGCAAACAAGGAGTTTCTGAAATATTCATACCAGCCTGTCCGGCACAACAACCATGCAACCTTCAAAGTCACTTACATCAGCTTTCCTGCCCTTTCTGATGCTCATGTTAAACTTAAATTAAATGTCTAAATGCAGTGAGATGCTGCCACGTTTAATCAGCATGCCAGGCTGATTAGATGTATTTAACGAGCAGGTAAACAGGTGTACCTAATAAAGTGTCTGCTTCACTATTAAAAACCTAGAAAATCCAATATTCGAGTATGGCTTCTTCTGTGTGTTGTTATTAATAAGTAACTAATCCCACAGAACTCTGTCCGAACAGATGTGATCTCAAACTGTGGATGGTCTGAGCGACATTTCTGCATTTTCCGCTGCTGTCTACTCATTAGGAAATGCCTTCTGCTCAGGACTGTGAGGTGTAAACACGAGCTTCCTGATTCCGACCTAATGCATCCTGGATCCATTTCCCTTAATTGTATTGCATTAAACTCACCCGCCTAACACGCAGCACTTGTTTTTCAGGTCTGATCGTGCTTCACGCGCTGGAAACTAAAATCCCTCCATGACCACAGCCCGGAGCAGCTAAAGACCGTCCTCTGTCTGAACCGCACTGCCAGGCAGGTGATATCGGCCATCTCTGGTTTCTGCCTAATCCCTGATATCTGACTACAGAACACGTCTCCACAGTCACCTGGTGTTTTTGTTCTGTTCTGTCATCTCAAACATTATTCTATCATTATAAGAGGATGAGGTTTGTATTAGCATTACAGAGGCATCCACGTTATCGTCCTGCATCAGTGTTCACCGTTTCTAAACCCTGCAGAAAAAGCTGGGAGCTGTTACAGCTGTTACAGCCGTGTTCTTCTGCATGCAGTGATGTTAGCACCGGGGGCTGCGCTACTTCAAACTGCTGAACTTTAAGATGAATCTTGATTAAGCTCATTTTACTCCACAAAATTATACCACAGTGCTTCTTGAATTGATCCCACTGCATCCTCTGGCTATCACCCAATCCATGCTTAAAATCTATCTCTCACCCCACTTTATCTCTTACCTCTCTGCCTCTTTCACTGTGTCTGTGTGTGTGTCTGTGTGTGCATGTGTGAAGGAGGGTGTATAATAACTGGTTTGTGTGAGTTTAATAATACTGGTGAAGGAGTGGAGACACAGCTGGGCAATTTAGATTTGAGTATAAACATCTCACAGCAGAGTGGATACAGAAAGAATGTGTGCACGAGAGTGTGTGTGCACGAGAGTGTGTGTGCACGAGAGTGTGTGTGCGAGTGTGCGTGCATCAGTCATAAAGCTTTGTGAAGCAGCCATGATGTGAGACATGTGAATGATGTGTGACTTACTTGGCTGTGCAGACAAAAAAGGAAGATAATTGAACATTTATGGTTGTTTCATATATGATACTGCTTTGATTTACAGAGTCATAGATCTGTTTATAAAGAGAAAGACCATCAGCATACACACAAACTGTTTTCATGTTCCAACACAATGTTCATACAGAAATATGGCAGAGTATGTGTGAACCAGTTTCAATAGATGTCCAAGAAGAAGCCTTAATAATATCACCTCTGTTCTAAAGCCATGATTTCAGTATCCAAGCACAAGCCTTTCATTTCTGCCAGTAATTATCTGATTAACCAGCCGAGTGACTCTCAGTGAAAGAATACCAACAGCTGTGGGCAGCCAACCAGTTCAGGCTTTTGTCCTTGTGTTGGTCAAGCTCCATTTTTGGCCAATGCTCTGTCTGTTTTATTTTTTTATCGAAATCATTTAAATTAAGAACCATGAAAATGCTCCTCAGTGCTGCTTAATTCAACATGAACACCTGGGAGCTGTCCCTCGACTCCATCCATCAATCGACCCATCATCCATCGACCCATCATCCATCCATCCATCCATCCATCCATCCATCCATCCATCCATCGACCCATCATCCATCGACCCATCATCCATCCATCCATCCATCCATCCATCGACCCATCATCCATCGACCCATCATCCATCCATCCATCCATCCATCCATCCATCGACCCATCCATCCATCCATCCATACATCGACCCATCATCCATCCATCCATCCATCCATACACCGACCCATCATCCATCCATCCATCCATCCATCGACCCATCATCCATCCATCCATCCATCCATCGACCCATCATCCATCCATTCATCCATACATCGACCCATCATCCATCCATCAACCCATCATCCATCCATCCATCAACCCATCATCCATCATCCATCCGTCAGTCATCCATCCATCCGTCATTCATCCATCGACCCATCATCCATACATCGACCCATCCATCCACCCACCTATCATCCATCCATCCATCCATCGACCCATCATCCATCCATCTATGCATCCATCCATCCATCCATCCATTCATTGACCCATCATCCATCCATCCATCCATTAATCCATCATCCATCCATCCATCCATCGACCCATCATCCATCCATCCATCCATCCATCCATCGACCCATCATCCATCAATCCACCCACCTATCATCCATCCATCCAGCCATCTGCCCGTGATCCATCCATCCATTGACCCATCATCCATCCATCCATCGACCCATCATCCATCCATCCATTGACCCATCATCCATCCATTGACCCATCATCCATCCATCCACCCACCTATCATCCATCCATTCAGCCGTCATCCATCCATCCGTCAGTCATCCATCCATCCATCCATCCACCCACCTATCATCCAACCATCCCGCCATCGACCCATCATCCATCCATCCATCCATCCATACACCGACCCATCATCCATCCATCCATCCATCCATCCATCCATCCATCCATCAACCCATCATCCATCCATCCATCCATCGACCCATCATCCATCCATCCATCCATACATTGACCCATGATCTATCCATCCATCCATCCATCCATACATCGACCCATCATCCATCCATCCATCCATACATTGACCCATGATCCATCCATCCATCCATCCATCCATCCATACATCGACCCATCATCCATCCATCAACCCATCATCCATCCATCCATCAACCCATCATCCATCCATCCATCGACCCATCATCCATCATCCATCCGTCAGTCATCCATCCATCCGTCATTCATCCATCGACCCACCATCCATACATCGACCCATCCATCCACCCACCTATCATCCATCCATCCATCCATCGACCCATCATCCATCCATTGACCCATCATCCATCCATTGACCCATCATCCATCCATCCATCCATCCATCCATCCATCCATCGACCCATCATCCATCCATCCACCCAGCCATCTATCCATCATCCATCCATCCATCCATCCATCCATCCGTCATTCATCCATCCATCCATCATCCATCATCCATCCATCCATCCATCCATACATCGACCCACCATCCATCCATCCACCCACCTATCATCCATCCATCCATCCATCCATTCAGCCGTCATCCATCCATCCGTCAGTCATCCATCCATCCATCCACCCACCTATCATCCAACCATCCCGCCATCTATCCGTCATCCATCCATCCATCCATCCATCCACTCACCCATCATCCATCCATCCGTCATCCATCCATCCCTTATCGATCCATCCGTCCAGCCATCTATCCATCATCCATCCACTCACCCATCATCCATCCATCCATCCATCCATCCATCCATCCATCCATTCAGCCGTCATCCATCCATCCATCCATCCATCGACCAATCATCCATCTATCCGTCATCCATCCATCCATCCATCCATCCATCGACTAATCATCCATCCATCCATCCATCCATCCATCCATCCATCCACCTATCATCCATCCATCCATTCAGACATCTATCCATCATCCATCCATTCATTCATCCATCCATCCACCCACCCATCATCCATCCATCCATCCATCCATCCATCCATCCATCCATCCGTCATCCACCCATCATCCACCCATCATCCATCAATCCAACCATCCATCCAATCATCCATCATCCACCCATTATCCATCCATCGATCCATCCACCCATCCATCTGTCATCCATCCATCCATCCAATCATCCATCCATTCGGCCATCTATACATCATCCATCCACCGATCATCCATCCATCCATCCATCCAATCATCCATCCATCCAGCCGTTATCCATCAGCCATCCATCCACCCATCATCCATCCAGTTTAGGATCATGGTTGGACTGTAGCCTGTCGTAGCTGTCATAAGATGCCGTGCATCTTAGGTTGGTGCTCCGTCACATTTATACAACAACAAATTTAAAGGATAATTCCCATAAACTGCATATTTCTCATATTGTATTTTTACTGCTCTGTGACTCATACAAACTTTTCCGAGTTTAAAAAACAAGTCTTTGCAAAATGACAGCTGCATATATTACATTAAAGCAATCAGGGCGAGCTCCCTGAAGACTCACAAAGGAAAGTTTTTTTATGGAAATCATTTTATTTCATTTAATGATTTTTGTTTTGGGTCTGATAGAAATCAAGCACGACATCAGGAAGCCTGTTTTCTGCTCGCTGCACGAGGATCATAAATCAGGGACGGCTGGCTTTCAATATTCATCACTAACACAATTATTAACCGCCGTCAGGCAGGTACCCTCGGACCTATGTTTGACCTCGCGTTGTGCCATCTTCCTCCAGGGTTTAGTTTTAAATGAACGTGTGGTGTAAATATCTTACCTACACACATCTGAGCTGCCACACAGTAAAGCAGTGAGAAACATGTTCACAGCTCAATGATTTTGTTTTCACAAGCTTCATAAAAGGATTCTCCTAATCTGTGTACTAACACATTACTTGCACAGTGCTCATGGAGTCAGTTCTTGTGTACTGCAAAAAAGGACAAATCTATCAAACTAAAACCACTTTGATTAGTGGAAAGCTCCTCCTGTGAATGTATCTTGAGAGATGCTGCACTGCTCTGCATTGATGTGATAAGAAAAGCGAGAGAAGGCATCTGTCTGGACCAGGCTCTGATCATTTAAAGATACATTTATCTCATTGCTTATTTGACTGGTTCACATAATAGTGATTCAAATGCTAAAGGTTGTCTGCCCACCACGCTTTTTAAAGACTACATCTGTGTGGGTCAAAGCTGTTCTTTGGGGATTACATACAGTAATTTTATGTAATCACCAAAGGACAGCTTTGAATAAACATAACAGCCAATGTGGAAGTAAATATATAAATATAAATATTTATATTTGTATATAATTATAAAAAGTTTGGATTATTAATCACTGCATTATATATGAGTGAATGCTAACTGCTAACCATCTTTGCTCTGTCCATTATTATCAGTTTATGAAGCAGTTTAAATGACTTTCTTTACAAACAACTTTAGATCTTTTTTCTATTTGAAAATATTTCTTCCTCCACTCACCCCCAACCTGTCATGAAAAAGATGGCCCCGCCCCTCCCTGAGCCTGGTTCTGATGGAGGTTTCTTCCTGTTAAAAGGGAGTTTTTCCTTCCCACTGTCACCAAGTGTTTGGTGGGCTGTTCTCTGTATGACTGTAGGGTGTTTACCTTACAACATAAAGCACCTTAATGTGTCTGTTGTTGTGATTTGGCGCTATGTAAATAAATTTGAAGTGAAGTGAAAGTGAATGGTCAGGATGACCTGCTGAAGCTCAAACTGAGAATCATAATGGAGAAGAAAATGGGGGGTTCAGTGACTCTGAAAGTGTCGTGGTTGTTGGTAATCAGAAACTGCTGATCCACATCTCTGTGGGCTCACAAAGAGAAAACATCCGCTCTCTGGATGTTGATGCCCGAGGTCAGAGGAGAAAGACCCCGACTCTGCAGCAACTGTGCGATGCCATCATTGAAATATGGATCATAATCTTGACCTGAATATTTACTCTGTTCAATCTATGCCAATGAAGCCAAAAATCAAACCCAGTAGTATGAAGGAAGGCGTATATAATACTAAATAAAAAATGTGCCACACTATAAAAGTTTCATGCCAACAGCAATTATCCCCAACTAATTATTTCATCTAAATAAAAGTCATGACTGGAGGCATTAGTGCTTTTATTACCTCCTTTTCTCTCTGCCTGCCAAACATAACGTTATATTTTTAAATCATAAAATCGTATCTTAGTCGCACTTTCATGTGACAGAGCAGAATTATTAGTTT
Organism: Maylandia zebra; assembly: GCF_041146795.1. Classification (NCBI taxonomy): domain Eukaryota; kingdom Metazoa; phylum Chordata; class Actinopteri; order Cichliformes; family Cichlidae; genus Maylandia; species Maylandia zebra. The sequence goes on from NC_135182.1 coordinate 36,191,109, forward strand.
AGCTGCACATAAACACCCACAAATCAGCCATTATTTCTCCTGTTAGTGCTAAAAGTGAAGCTCAGTGAACTGCATACTAAAGTCTGGCAACACACTGCAGGTCCTTTACCCAGCGCTGACCTCTGCCACTGATCTCAGGCTCCTTAACATTGTACACAGTGTATGTTCACAAATTACAAATCATGTCTTATTAATATCAGATGTGATTTCCACCTGATTTATTTAGTACTGCTGCAGCTATGCATGCAAAAACATCAGACTTTTACTTCCTGCAGGTTTTTGCCATTAGAACTCTAAATGAGACATCAGTAAACGAACGTCCCACTTTTAAAGCGTGCTGTCTGCGGACACATAGCTCATCTGGATGAGGAATACTGTCTGTGCCCGCATCTTGCAACAGCTCGCAGGAGGCATTTGGATCAAAATGTAATTGGATCAGCGTTCACACGTTTGGAGGCGGTCTGTTTCACTCTGTGATCAGCTCTCAGGCAGGTGTAAATGAAATCAGTCCAGCTTGACCACAAAAATGTCTCACCTGGTTGTCTTTGCTAGGACGCGGACCAACATTTCTACCACGAGCCGTTAGCTTCACCTGGGATGGTTTGTGTTCGTTGACGAGCAGCCAGCAATAACCAAACTGTTTAGCATAATGTGATCCAATCACAGCAGAGCCAGGAACCAGATGACAACAATGAATTTTAAAAGCGGGTGTAAATGAAAACATGTGTGTATAATTAGTGTTATCAACGAGGAGGAGCCGGTTTGGCTTCATCTGTTCTGTTCAAACATCGCTAAAACAACAACGGCCTTTTTAATGTCAACACCGGCACATTTGTAGCTCACCTGACCTCTAGCATTTAACAACGGGGAAAAGGAAGGGTGTGATAATCCCCGGGCTCTTTGCCTGCACGCTATGTCTTCTGTTATTTGCAGGTAGGTGGAATTGTTCATTTGTGAGCTCCTGAGCCGGCGTTCCAGGCCTCTCGAAGGCTCTCTTCCTCACACTACGTTCGATTCCTTTGTTATTTCATCTCTTTAACTCCCACGCGGTGCTCTTCAGAGACCCACTCATGAATGACACCGATGTAAGGGGCATCCACATACTATTACTTCTTGTAGTTTAATCTGACTTTCTGTAAATAAACAAAGACAACTGGCACATTTTAGTTTGCCATGGTTTAACAGCCAGCCATAAATGGGAAAACAAAGATTTGATGCTGTGACATGACTGATCTCACAGGATATGCAGAAACAGTTTTCTCCTACTGGACCGTAAATGTAAAGACTTTGTTTTACAGCTGCTGGCAAACAAAAGACACACAAAGGCAGATAAATGAACTCAGTTTAAGAAGCAGTTCAAAAATATGGTTTTTGTAAAGTACAGGGAGGAGGCAGGGCTCTGATTGGCTGTTCTCACCCACTATTCTCACAATAGTGATGTTCAAATTTGGATGTGTTACTGGGGTTATAAAAAATAAAAAATACATGTAAAAATTATAATGAAGAATTTCTGGTGGAGACAGCATGAACAGGAAGAAGCAGCGTACACTATTAGTTACTATACAGTGTAAAAGGGGGCGGGATTAAATAAGTCATGCTTCGTCCTACTTCCTTTTTGAGTTATTTAAGTTATTTATAATTATTATTGTTTTGTTTTCATTTTGTTTTGGTTTGTTTGTCTCTTTTTTCTCTGTTGTTGTTAAACTATTTTAATATGTTCAAAATAAAGATCAATACAAATCTACATTGATTTCAAACACTGAACCTTTAGTGCTGCACTCTGAGAGAAATCACTTTGATGTCGTCTCATTTAATTCTGTTATCATTAAAAGTCTGACTATAATATCAAAGCATGGGAATATGTGATTTACATAAATACAAATAAAACTAAATCAAAGGAAAATGCATCTTTCTGATGCTGCGTGACGTCACATGGACACACACACACACACTCGTACACTCATGGCTGCATCTTAATGAGCAGCTCAGTGAGTAATTAACCTGCAGATAACCTTCTTTGAAGCAATAGAATTGGCTCTCAGCTGGAAACAGCACAGAGATTCTCACAGGTCAAAAAATAAAAAAGTACTGCAACAGTCCGAGGTCTCCTTCACATAGTGGGGGAGGAGCTGGATAAGTGTAAGCGGAGCGCATCCTAACCTAAGGATGATTAAAGCTCCTGCGTGTGACTTGGATTTCTCCTGTAAGTATTCCGAGTGCTGGATCAGAGGGAAGACTGTGGCTGCAGATGCAATAAAAAGAAGGTGGCTGATTTCTGCTCCTGTGTTATTTTGAGTTGCTCTGTCTCACAGTGCTGCTGTGCCACAATGATTCCACATGGAATCATTTTAAAACTGACTCAATGCATTTCTTTGTCTGTCTCTACAAAGCAGGAAAAAATCAGCTTGTATCTTCATCTTTGTCAGCATATTTTCTTCATCAGTCTAATTACTTGATACTTTTTGATTACCAAAACAAATTAAACAGTCAGATAAGTCAAACTTTACTCAGCTCGTTCTTCTTGCTTCCTCCACTTCTGTACCATTGATTCATTAATGCTGAATTCTCTGCAGCTGCTCTATTCCCATGTTGCTGCAGTATATTAATGACTAACCTCGTATTGTGGATGGATTATCTCAGTTGTTCTCCTGACTGAAGTTTGGTCCGTTTACAGCATCCTGCTATGCGATTGCATTTGTTTCTAACCATCAGGAACCCTCATGTTAACTTTTATCGAGTGGAAAAAAGTTAGCGTTCATCCTCCAGCTTCACTGTGTTTATGCTATGCTAACATAGCTGTGTAGCTAGCGATCACGTAGCACATCCTTATATACCAGCTAGCCCAACTTCAGTAACCCTACAAACATCACTGCTGTTTAGTTTTCTGTCTTCGTTCATGTTGGAAGTGATAGCAGAGCTGTACGTTTGATTTTTTCATAAATCTCTCAGTCAGAACATGCTATATCATGCTTAGGTGGAAGCTAGCGAGCTAACTTCCTGCTAACTTCTAACTCCGTTAAATGTAATAAATTCTGTTTTCGTGGATCTTAAACTTAATTGTTACACCTGGTAAAGCAGCAACGCTGATCATTACAGATGAAAGAATTTAGACAGTTTTTAACTCTCAGTGATGCTGCAGTGTTCGTTTGACTTTGGGACCTGAAGCGGAGTTTAGGCGGCTTTGAAGCTTACCAAAGTCGCACTAAAACATTTTTGACAGATGTTTGAGCGCCGTGTAGCACATAAAATCGGTCCGAGGTCAATAAGCACAACCAGAAATCATAAATAAGGAGCACTGATGATTTTTGAGAAAATTAAAGGATTTTAAGTGCACCTTATAGTGCAGAAAATACAGTATTGTTTTAGTGATGACTGTTCTCAATGCAGATCCTTCTCCTCCAAAGTGGAGATGAACCATAAAGAGCAGGAGAGCTGCTGTAAGGGTAATGATGACCACACCTGCTGAGTAACTCAAATATAACAGGTGACAAAGGGAAAGACTTCAGACAAATTTACAGTGTCAGCACAGTTTGAGTTAGCACACACAGATCAATCACAGGATTTTGTTCAGGATGTATTTGACACGCTGTATCCTGTGGTTACAACACACCGTTTATATTGTAAACTTGAGACATAATCCTGTTCATTAACCCTGATCTCAAACTTCACGTCCTGCAGTTTGTTCTGTTCTTCAGGCGTTCCTCATCTACATGGTTTTATATAGCTTCTGTTATTAAATACCCGTCTAACGTCTACAGGCACTGACGTCATAATGCTTCTTTCGTCACCAGGTGGCGCCAAAGCAATTAGCGCTGTGTTTTTGATTCGCTGGGGTTTTGCCCTTCCTGACGCCACCCCAATGGGCATCTGTGTCGGGTATATATTTGGTCTAAATTCACCCGTCGCTCAATTTGTAAATGTGATAAAAGTGGCCTTAAGCAGTGGGCAGGAAATGGGGCAATCAAATAAGCCGCTGTCTCTGAATCTAACTTCCGATATTAAAAGATCAGACAATTTTTCAACCGTTCGGCACAGAAGATTAAAAGCTGCTTCCTGGCGCTGATTTGAACTCTCTTTAGACTGCCACTCCTGCTGAAGCTGAGCCAGGGGAAAATATCGAGGCCTTATATCGGGGAAGTATTAGTGCTGCAGAACTGTGACAATATGACACACAATATTACACAGTTTGGGAGGCAAGCTCACCCGGGCATGAGCGTAACATACTTTCATTAAACATTATAAGAACTGTGAATGGGAGGAGAGCGTTTCTGCTCTCGGGCTCCATCAGCGTTATTTGCCACTGTGGAATATACAGCATGTTTCCAGAGCGAGAAAAGTGTAGCCGAGCTGTTTGTCAAGTAACACAATCACAAGCCCAGAGAGATTTTCTGCTCCAAAGAATTAAGTGTGGCTAATGCAGCGTCCTGCTGAGGCCAAGCCTGCTCGAGTACGCACACTTCCACTGGAGAAACACACCCACAGTAACACAATGCAAGAAACACACAAGTGCAGAGTAGAGACACAGCCAGGAGAAACTGAAGAGCCTCTGTCGCTCTCTCTGGGTAAGGTGCAATTTGACAACAGGAGCCATCGATTCAGCTGCCTGCAGGCTTTTTATAGAATCCAGCACCATCATTACGACCTATAGCAGAGCCCAGCCTGCCTCAAAGCCTCCTCATCTCCACGGAGTTAAAAAGAGACACTGGGGGGACAGTCAGAGCAGGGAAACGGGAGATAATGATGGTTTTTGTAGACGTAGCAAAATCAGGGGGAATGTTAGGAAGGACAGAAGGAAGGAAGCAGATTGGAAAGAAACGGCACGAACGATGGCGAACGATAAGATAGCAGCTGAAAAAATAAACAAAATGGACGCAGGCGGGAGACGACGCTGAACGCAGCGACGAGGTGAAGGAGAGAGGGAGGTTACAACACTCACAAACAGCACAAAGCTCGCACATGCTCAAGCTTCCGTAAATTTGCAGGGCTTTGGTGATGTGCTGAGGGATTACAGGAGGCTTAAGCCAGCTCTCACAACATAATGTTAGGTAAATTATCCATAATCACTTTTCTGCCTCAGCGATAAAACAATAAATGAAGAAACATGTTCTTAAGATAAACGGCTCCCTGCTCCCACTTTTATGAGAGAAACATGCTGAACTAACAAGTCGCAGCTCACTGTAAGCATCACCACAGTGACAGCATTAGAAAGTGGGGAGGAAGAGAGCTCTGACAGAACCAGGCTCAGTCAGGGTCCCGGTAGTTCCTGTTACGGTTTCAGGTGTTCCTACTTCTTAGATGAGGAAGCTGTGACGATATAAACATCCTGGTCATGTTGCACATGCTACACTGTCTAACGTGGACATTTTCACATGTGATCATAATGAGTTTACTAGGAAACAGTTATCAAAGAGTGCAGTTTGTGCAAATCCTCTTTTTATAGACGTGCCCAGGAAATATAAATACGCTCTTTTAAACTGCGCCCTGATCACGTGTGGCCCTGCTGCTTGTAGCTGCTGATAACTACTGACTGTCTGTTTCTTACACAGACCCCCATCAGCAGCTGTATAACATTTATAAATGCTTTTGTGAATAAGCTTTATTAACTTTGCACATTTAAATGTATTAGCTCGATGTGCGCACAGAGCCAGCACAGCAGAGCAGACTGTAGCTAACAGGATCAAGAACTCATTGAAGCATTGTTAAAACACAAATGAAGTTTCTCTCCAGTGTTATTAAGGTAGGCAGTGAGATGCAGCTGTCTCCTGAGCTGGACCAATAACATGTCGTGATGCATCAGTCAACCCATGACACACGGGTGCTGCTGGTTAGCCGAGCTTTAGAGGAAAATATTACGAGCAGCGTGCAGATTAGGATCCAGACGCGCTGGAAGCATCTCTGTGCGATAGACGGGATCGCATCCTCTCACGGTTACAAAGGACAAGTACACGTAAAACTGCCCTGCAGTCCGTGCATCAGAGTCACAGCCTGCAGCCTGATTCTGTTTGAAAGTATTCACTTTAAAAAATGTTCATCGATATTTCAATAATACTTCACGAGTGTCTGTGTTGTTTTCCTCCAGCAGCTCAAGGCCAACGGTCCACTTGTATAACAGGAGATTTTTAATTAACCTGCAGTGCACACAGCTCAGCTCCACGTGCCTTTAAATGAGCCTGCGTGTGATATTTTGTATGAAACATAAAGAGCTGTTTAAGTCAGTCAGGGCGGAGCTATCCATCAATAACAAGTCCCAGTACCAGCACGGCCATCAGGATTCATAAACCATTGTAGCTAACACGATCGATTACTCTGTAAGTGCAAATGTTGTAGTGACAGGTACAGCTGCTCATCATCATCTCAAACCTTTAGAAAAACTGGAAAGTGCGTCCACGGTTTCCACCCAACATGTGAGCGTACTCCACTACTTCACCCAAGTGGCCTGTAATTTTTGGAAGCCAGGAAATAACAGACCATAACTGCCTCAGTGATGAGCCAAGCCCGTGTCACTGCCTATTGATAATCGCTTTAGGTGTCAGAACTCTTGTCTTGCTTCAGTGCTGAGTCGGAGCCAGAATCTGCAGCGTCTCTGTGCTCGTCAGGGCTGCTAATGTGCTGACGCTCCGGGGCCAAACAGCAGTGCTAAAGCTGCGCATGGCACTCCCCGCAGCTCATGCGGTTAGTAATGCTTGTTGCCTGATGGGAAAGCACAGCCACTGATTGAGTTTATCCAATCAGATGGGGTGTTTTTACGTGCCATATATTTATAAAATGCACTTGCTTTGTCGTTTACTGCAGAATCTTGGATGTGTGAGGACGCAGCTGCCTTTGCTTCATTTGCTTTTAATTTAGTCTCTTTATTTATTTTATTTATGTGTTTTTTCGTGTTGGAAATTCAGAGACTGCATAATGGGCGCTAATGATCATCTGCTGCCAGGCTGACAGTCTTGTGAAGATGTATTATTAAGACACGAGTGTGTCTGTGCAGAGTTCAGGTCCTGTGTACACACACTGGTTATAACTGCATCACATTACTGATATATTCATATTGTCTGACTGTAAAGCTGTAGGTGTGCACGAAGACCTTTCAAAGATCGGAGGGTGAAGGGAGCCCCTCAGCGCGCAGAGCCCCCTGAGTCGTTGTGATATTGGCTAAATAAATAAAAGCGATCTGATGTGACTGGCCTTAATAACCGTCTGAGTCATCTGGGTCTATATGACGGCACCTCTTTCCCCCTCAGTTTAGAGCCGCACGGCTCCGTTTGTTTAGGCCTCATTTTGTCAGGATTAATGTGTTGCTTTCATAAATAAGCTGTACGGTGCAGCCGGCTATCGGAGGCCATCAAAGATCGATTTGACCTCCAATCACAAACCTGTCATTAAAAAACGCCACATCGCGCATTTCTGTGGGTGATTTTTGGACACGTGCTCATCACCACGTGAGACCAGGGGTGGAAACGAGGACGTGACTGGCTCATGAACGCAATCAAGTCATAGAAAACATGACTTTATTATAACAGTGAAAGAAATGAAATCCAACGCGAGCGCAGGAAACGTTTTCACTGTGAATTTGTCACATTCACAAAAGTTTACAAACCACAACATGAGCGTAAGCTCCGTCAGGTGTTTACGGCGCACGTTTCCAATAGTGACACATTATCACTTGGCTCGTACTTCGGTGATGGCTGAAGGCAGTCGCCCAAACACTGCGCCCACACGTGCACGCGCTCTAACAACCCAGTTGCTGTTGGATCTATAGTCTGGCGAACGCGGCGTGCTGATCATATCCATCAAATAACAAACAAGAAAAACCTGCATCTGTGCTGACAGCCAATCTGGCGTTTGTTTGGAAAGACTTCATGTTAATGGCTTTAGTTCATTCTCACACAGTGGATCCACACATGCTGAGGTCAGGATGCGGTCAAGCAGCCATCAAGCATGCGTACAGTACATTCATGCTAATGGATTCCAAACAATGAAGTCATTGTGCTGCAAATGCACGCTGCCATCATGAATCCAAAGGTATCGCTTCTATTGCAACCTTATGCAAGAGTATGATACAGTGCAGAGCAGATTTTAGCTTCAGCGAATTGATGTCCTACTTTCTAAATTCCCTCTGTTCTCCCTGTTATTTCCCCTCTCTCTCTCGTTGGCTTTCTCCGTTCCTGCTTAGAAATGTAAACTGTGTGGTTGACAAATGGTGAGTCACAATGTGGGAAGATAAATCAGCCAAGAGCCCGTCTCTCTCCTCCTCTCCTCGCAGGAGTCTTTGCGTTACCCTCGTGTTCGCACATGTACACCTACACCGATCGCCTGCTCGCACTCGGGGGCGAGCATCCTTTTCTAAACAGCCCACAACACCTCTTCCAACCTCACGCTTGCCTTTTCTCTCACATGCGTGTTACGTGGAGCGTGTGCACAGCCACACACAAACACAGATTCATCGCCGAGCTCGTAACGCTGTCTGCATGTTTCGGTCTCTATAAAGCCACAGGCGGTGTTACAGAGGAGATTAGAGCGCCGTTGTGCCGAGACGTGACTCATTCACCCCAAATGTTTAGAACGACCAAAAAGCGAGCATCCCGTTTAACGGGGGGAAGGAAGGAAGGTCTGAAAGAAAACAGAGAGCCAGTACGATCCAGCACGCTGATGGATGACAACATCTCAGATGGTAATTGTGATGAATATCAGTGCGGATGCTAATGACAGTGAGTACACTCGTCTAATTGCTCATTATAATCCAGATGGCCTCGCTGATACATCATGGGAGCTCATGACATTGGTTCTTCTTTCCTGAACCAATTACATGCTGTTTGGACCTCAAATGCCCAAATTCAGTCACAGCCAACATTAACCGACTTTAAATCCTACAAAGCTTCACATGAGGAAGCTTACATCGGCGCGGTCAGTCTGCAGCTCATCACACTGACGTCCTTCTAAATGTAACGATTGTCTTTACAACAGAAATCCTTTCAGAAAGTCTCCAAACGCTGCTTTTCCGCCCTGCAGATGCTCCGCCAGGCCGGCTTCAGCCGCTGCTCCTTTGTGGCTCCCTGCCTTCGATTCTGTCCTCAGTAAGTGAAAAACATCCTCTGCTGGGCTCAGATCAAACGGCTGACCCGAACGTCCCATTTTTCTAACCCTTTTTTTCCAAAGTAGGACAATGAACCCGCGGTGCTGCTGCAAAAAGACAAAAACTGTGTCGCTGCCAGAATCCTTACGGGTCTGATTGCGGCGCGTGGCCCATCATTCGCTCTCATATTAAACTTTGAATCCTTGTTTTTGTTTGTTTCCTCGTTTCGCTCAGAATGCACGAGAGCCGTGGACTCGTTAACAAAACGAGGTCGGGTTTGATCCGGTCTCAGTGTCCCTCTCTCACTCCCTTTAGATTCTGCTGGGCTTCTCCTACGACCTCTTTCACAGCCTGACCTGCAGCCTCCTCTTATCTGTCTCTCAGCATTTGTTTCTCTGTAATCTTCCTTTTTATCGTTCCTCTTCATCTTTCAGGGGCAGAAGCAGATAAAAGAGCCACCTGCCGGCCCGAGCGTGACACAAGGAAGCCGGGGAAACAGCAGCATTTGCATATCAACACTCTGCTGTGAAGTATGAGCGCCATGAAACGAGCTCGGTACGAGATACAGAAAGCCTCGTTTTAAAAGGCGCGGCGTCCCTGCATGTTTGTAAATCATCAGCCAGCGCCTCCTGTGTGCTTAACTACTACAGTCAGTATTTATTAAATGATTACCATGTTGGAGTCAGAGCAGAGACCAAATCACGTACATGTGAGCAGCTCTGACCATCGACTGGTGCCACACTCACAGTGTACAACATTTAGGCCAGTTTAAAGTCCCTCTGTGAAGCACATGCATGTATTTAACCACTCAAATGTGATTTGGAGATATCGTGCACGTAATCAGCTCGGATAAAAACCAGCAGGTTTTAAAGAGCTTTTTAGCACCATTTTTGTGATTGTTCAGATATTCCACAGGTCGGTCCAGAGTTCTCCGAGTGTCGTCTCTCTCATCACGTCTCTGATCAACGGTTGCTTCTGATTATAATGTCTGCCGACAGCTTCGAGAGTCTCCGCCTGCTGACTGCGACACGCCGCGGCCCTCAGCCCGGAGCGAAGTGGACGGGCTGGACGGGCGGGGGACACGCAGAGGTTCTCTGATTAGCTCCAAACTCGTGTGTTAAACGGGAACGACGAGCAGAGCGCTATCATGAGGTGGACGTGTTTCTGTCATCTGGCAAGAAACTTTGTTTACATTTCCAAAAGTGCGTGGTGTCATTTATTCATTCCTCCCACATCCCACACACATCCCACACATCTAACAACACAGGTGAGGACGTGTGGGTGCAGGCCAACCGTCCAGCTACACCGTGGGTGGTGTCTTACTCCACATCACCGTGGCTTACTACATGTACGTGGTAGCTGTACCTCAGGAACACGTGTTTCATGGGGGCTTTGAGACTTCACATCCAAAACATGATGCCAGATCTTTCTCATTCATTCATGGAGTGAACGCGTTAAAGTCTCCATCAGGAAATAATCATTCATCAGCTTCAGCTTTGGACACTTTGTAGCTCCTCCATCAAACACACACACACACACACACACACACACACACACACACACACACACACACACACACACACACACACACACACACACACACACACACACCACTCCACCTGCAGACGTTTTGTCCAGATCCCACAAACAAACAGACACGTGACCAGATGGACACAACAAAAGTCTCTTTGTGTTCTCGAGCAGATGACAAAACGCGGCGGCTCCGCGGCGGCCCGGCTGCTGGCCCCGCTGCTGGCCCCGCTGCTGGCCCCGCTGCTGGCCCCGCTGCTGGCCCGGCTGCTGGCCCGGCTGCTGGCCCCGCTGCTGGCCCGGCCGACGAGGTGAGGAATCAGATTAACAGGGGAGGCAGCTGGCACGAGTGCAGCCCTTTGGCTGGGAGCTGCTGTTTTGGAGATAGACAAAATGAATTAATGAGCTAATGTGCTGCTCGTGACAGCCATGGTGGTCACGGCACCTTTGCTGTGCGGGCCCAGGACATCACATTAGTGCTGTCCTCAGCACAGCAGGCCGCAGTGTGCTGTCATCGAGCTTTATTGTGCTAAAAATAAAAACATGTCTTATTTTGTTCTGTGTGTTGGTTTGGGGTGCATGCACTGCGTTACTGATTCGGGGGAGTGTTACAACAAGCGGTCGGGGTTTAGCAGTTACATTAGACAAATAACTTCTGCACGTGTGTTTCCGTTTATCTGATAAATGAAACAGATGGTCAAGTACATCTGGGCTGTCCACATGAGACATTTATGGTATCCATGGCAACATGGCAAAGCCAGACTCAGCCCTCTTTGTGAATGGTACTTACATCCCCACCACCCTTCACAGCGAACACGTCTCCTTTCTGATTCTGCAGACACTTGACGTGTCAGTTATCTTTGTGATGCACCGAAAAAAAACCGGAGACGGATGAAGGCGAAGCTGCGCCCGTGACGGACGCTGCGTGAAACATTCAGCTCAGTTACAGATATGTTTGGATGCTTTTGTGAGGGATGACGTCTCTTCCACAACATCTGCATCTCTTTAAAAAGAATTTGTTTGATGTTTGAAATACTCGATCTGTTACACGATTCACGTTTCGCACGTTATCTTTAATGCACCGGTACGTGTGATACCACAGCGTTTACAGCTTAACTGCTTTAACCTTCCATGTTTGTGATATTGTGAAGAGTCCAGCTACTGTACAGGTCCAAACGTTTGCATTAATCCGAGTATGAAAGGAAGCAGTCAGGGAGAAAGACGCAGTAATAATAATAAAAACTCTCAAAGTCTGTAAATATATCCAAATAATTTCATAATGCACGACAGTTATACCCAATTACTCTTGACCATAATCAGCTTCTCCCCACACTGTTTGAAAAGATAATAGAAATCTAATCTAATGCGTGCTGCACCACTGCTGCCAGAATGCAGAACCTTCCTGAGTCAAATTATGCAACACTGCAGGTGAGGCCTCCTCATGTTGTGACTGAGAGCCAAATTTCAGACACGTTGAGAACGTTAAAGTGGAGCTAAAAGCTCATTTATGGCTCCTTGCAGCGCAGGGCAGCTCCGTGGTTAGCACGGCTGCCTCACACAGAAGGTCCTGAGCTCGACTCAGCCGTCCTGTGTGCAGTTTGTGTTCTTCCTGCTTGTGTGGGATCTCTGCAGGTACCTTCTTCTGATTGGCTGCAGCATGCTACAGACATGCTGGCATATTTTCCGACATATAGCAGAATCTCAATCTCCTTTTTAAGAAGGAAGAGTTGCCTCTTTATTGTTCTCATTACTTGACTTTTTAATTTGACTGCAGGTACGAAACACGGCCAATCAGAGCGGGCGATCTTCAGCTGTGCAGCAGCGCGCGCAGTTTCTCGTGCCGAGCAGCTCGTTGTGTCTTATCTGCGGCTCTGAAACAGATGTGCTCTGGTCCTTGTCTGCTCGTGGTGAAGTGAGCATTGCATTCTGTCATGAGTGTAAATGCATATATGCTCACACCTCCACCCTCACGTGGAGTAAACATAATGGAAAAGGACATGAAGCTCATCTAATTAATCAGACTTTAAGACTCTGTGTACTGTTGCACCAGCAGCACAACTAATTGCATTTGCAGGATTCGTTTGCAGCAATGATAGCGGCATCAACTGCATCCAGTCAGACCTCGGATAATTCCCACTAAACTATAAACGTGTTAGACTGTGATAGCGTGCAAGACGAGAAAAATCAAACTGCTTCAACATAAAATCGCACTAATGAGGATGATTAGAAAGCAAAGTGGCTGCATGGCCTGCACACATAATTAAATGTTAGGCATCCTTAAGAATTCTTCACTTGTAATTCAAAGTGTTTCATCAAACAGAACGCTGATGACATCATTTCTTTATTTGTCATGTGTCCATTTTTGTCAGCGCACTGTCTGCATCACAGAGGTGGGAACTAGCAAAGTACAAATACTTTGTTACTGGACTTACACGTATCTGTACTTTACTTGGGCATTTACTTTTCTGACTACTTTTTATTTTTACTCCCGACATTTGAACACAAATATCTCCTTTCTTTACATTTATACAATAGTATGTAAATGATATATACACTTTATATACTGTCCACTCCCCACATGTTCAAAGCAGGCTCCGTACTTGATGTTCAGCAGTAACATTTATGGTGTTTATACTCGGGAGGAGCGACTGCAGGTCCATAAGCTGTGTTAGCGGCACTTCAGCATCTAGCTAGCTCTGCTGAAGAGGAGCGAGCATGAAGGGAGTAACAGCTTTAAGTGTCAGGTCATTTGAAATGCAGCGTTTCTACGAGCTCACCAAACAACACACAAACTGTGTGTTTGCAGTTTGTCTCACAGTGTGTTGCAGCTAAAGGTCCGGCTGCTTTTCACAGGGAGAGAAAAGACAGATGAGCTACGTCCACTCAGAGATGGAGAAAGATAAGAAAGAAGGACAGGAGAGCTTAGAGTTAGAGGCAAGGATGCTCAGTGACATCTGATAACTGCAGATTTGAATTTAACATGCGGTTTAATCACATATTGGATCCGTATGTGACGTGTTTTAATAAATTATGGATTTTCATACAAAACAGACTAAGAATGGTTGGTAGCTACGGTTCACTTTCTTACTTTGAGCTCAGAGTCGGTACTTTTTAATGTTTACTTGGGTAAAAAAGTGGCTTCAATACTTTTACTGGAGTATTTTTAACACTAGTATCTGTACTTGTACTTAAGTACAGAAAGTCTGTACGTGTCTGTTGTTTAACCTTCTGTGATCAGCAGGTTAAACAACACTTTGGCTCAGGTAGAAAGTCTGATACTCAGCCTGCCATCCAGGAGAGGTTACAGGAACAAAACAAGTATCTTATTTTATTCTGCTACTCTGTTCTTCAGCACGCAGTGCAAAGTATTTATTTCATTATTATACAGCATAGTTGGGTATAGTTATACTTACTCACAGGTCGTTCTTTGAATGTTGCAGTCAGCAGGACTCTTCATTCTGGATGAAGATCTAAAGGTCGGATGGCTGAGAAGGCACAGTCTGCAGCGACCTGCAGGACGTTTGTTGTCCTGCGGTCTCCATAGAACAGCGTCTCAGACGTTCTGTATGTTTGGGGCTCAAACTTCTGACAGCAGCTGACAGAGTGGTGCTGAGTGACGGCTGAGCTGTAAATGAGCAGAGCTGGCACGCACTCGTTGGATGGATGGCAGCGAATCCAAACTCCTCAGATGCAAACTTCTCAGTCACAGATGGAAACTCCAACTTCACACGAACGTCGGATCAGATCACAGAAGCTGAATTTTTCCCTCTGTAGTCTGTAGTAAACTCTCAGGCCAAAGACTACATTTTGCTTTGGAAGCTTTGTGGACACCTGAGGAGGTGGACTCCAACAGGTGATGACTGCATGCTAATCAGGTGAGGTCTGCAGACCTGCCAACAGGTGTAAATGTTCATGCAGCTGGTAAATGCAACCAGCACCGAGCTGTCCTCTGTGTGTAGGACACATGCACACTTCTTATTATTTCTTTGTAATTTTCTCAGAGATGGGAAACAGGTGCAGCGATGTATCGAAGCATGTGCAAACACAAACAACAGAAACAGTTTTTACACAGGAGGACGCTCCGAGCTCTTCTTTGGATGTTTCTGCCTTCAGCTCTGTTCTCTGTCAGGATGACCCCACAGTGTTTGTGTGCTGGGGGAGGCCCATCCATGACGGACAGACTTCCTCTCTGTGTTTCTTTCTCTGTGCTTTTACTGCACTGGCAGTGTGACCCGTGGCAGGTGTGTATCAGATGTTTGTAGGCCTCACACTTCGTCCTTTGTCCTCTACTCGTTGAGGACACACTGTGCTGAGATCTGCAATGTTTTCAGCTCTTTTTGAATCAACTTGTTGGTGCAAAAATTCCATTTTATGTCAAACTGTGGTACCTTTCATGGTTTCTACTTCACTAAGTTCACACCTTTGAAGCTACAATATCAAAATCTGAAATGTGCACAGAGACGTATAACTGGATGTACAAAGAGCTCGATGTTTGCTTCCATTCGGAGCTCCTCTCACAGTCGAGCTGAGGTTGGCGACCCCGCTGCGATATTTCTCCAAAAATATCAGGACATTTTCAAGTCCTGTTTGTTGGTTTGTGTTTGGGTAAATGTGAGCGCATGCAGCTTTGTGGGCCACGGGGCCGATGAGTAACACGGCTCAGAAAGTTATTTTACTGAGGAACAAAACACTATTTACACATATCAGTACTCACAGCTAAATGTCAAAGCAAGCCGGCGCCTTTTAAAATGTTGCATGTCAGAAACAAAGAGAGGAACAGAATCTGTGTTGCTGTCCACATGAACTGCATGCAGCTCACGCTACGAGCTCATGTTTTTCCCGTGTGCGTGACATCTCTCCTGCACAGACAGGCCGCAGACGCTGCTGTGCTAATGTGCTGCCGATGCTCCACCTCCTGTGAAGACTCGAGGCGTCAGGCGGCCGTGGCTCGAGTTAGAGAGATAAAGAACAAAAGATAAAGGAGGATCTCGTAGCACAGGCCAGTGATTCTGTTTCCCCTCGTTCACTGTCTCTAATGTCACAGTGCAGCAAACACGTCTCACTGACCTTTGTGCTGTAAAAGCCTGAATGCAATCTTTAAGCATCACCTGCAGACAAAGGTCGCCGCCCTGCTTCACCTGTTTATCCTGGAAAACTACAAACCAGCATTTCAACAACAACACGTCCGTTTCTTTTATTGTTCTGCACATTTTCTGCACCTTAGATGTGAAATCAGTCCAAAGTGCATCCTGCTGCTGGCTGAGAGATTATGTGAAATGACACATGAGCCACTTCATTTATTATCATTTCTTCTTCTCCTGACAATCAGCGGCAGAGTGACTCTGCTGCACGCGCTCGTTTCTCTGCCAATCAGGACAACACCCTGAATCTTCACTCTCCACACGCCTGTTGTTACTGCCTGATTCTAGCCAGTGTGTGTTCATGTGTGTGTGTGCAACATGGCACCCACAGAGTCTCGGGGCTCATCGTGGAGTCTGGGATTCTGAAAATCCACCGAGGAGCTGCACGTATGTCCTGTAGTTTCATCTACAGTATGCAGTGTATTATTCAGCAGTAGGCGGTCACTGAAATAGACCATCGGCATTTCCTACAGTGTTCTCAGTGCTGCTATTAATAGGCTGCTGACCTTTCATTCTTTGAATACCTCTTCATCTGTAGCAGAGGGGACAAAGGACCACAGACCAAACACAACAAGTTAAAACAAGATAAAGGTGAAGTAAATGGCACCGGTTCTGACATAAACGGTAGTAACCAGACTGAAAAGCAGCGCACATTTCAGGTGCTTTTTTTTCCTGAGCTGTGATACACTTTGGATTCCAGCCAATCATTTTACGTTTCCGAGGATAGTAGGCGGGGCCAGGTACGTACGTTCTTTTAGAGCAGAGCTACAGATTCAAAATGCCGAAGGTGAAGCGGTCAAAGTCTGGCTGTACTTCACAGCAAAAGATGCAAACTCAGCAGCAACAAGTGCTTTAAGCTGATACTGTGATACTGTCAAAGGAGGTAACACCTCGAATCTGATGACGTATAACATTTTGTTAAAAGCCGAGAAATGCGCCATATTTGATAGCTTGCTGCGAGACCTCACACCGAGCACATCTACTGCGGGTGTGGTGCCTGTTATCGGACCCGGAGTTAGCAACATCCCCCAAAAACCCGAAGAGGAGAGTCCTGGCCCCTAGCCCTGCCAGTGTAGCAGAAATGATGAGGATGATGATGCAGCAGCAGCCGTTCTTCTCTGCGTGAGTAGCTTCATGTTGTTCGTGTGTAATTTACGTTGAGTAGGCTAACCACGTTATTACATTAATGCATGTAAGGTGAACTAGCAAACATCATCATAGCTACATGCGGCTGTCTTCTTGTTTGATGGCAGATACTCCCTTCACCCTGGCCAAAAAGGCTAAAATGACCAAAGAAAAAGTGGAAAACAGTTAAACATGAGAGGTTTTTGGACAAAGTCTGTGTTCTCCATTCTTTAAGCACCGGCACCGTTTCAAAAGTACCGGTTTAGTACTGGTATCGGATAAAACCTAAACGATACCCATCCCTATCTGCAAATCAGCGTGGCTCAGCCTCTGCACTGCACTTTATGCTGCATGCCATCATATTTGCTAATAAAGGACTGTTACAGAAAACACCAGCAGATCGCTGGTTGGTGAATAATGTATAAAGACGACCAAAGAGCTGAGCTTTTTAAGCTTTTCAAGCTTTTTATGTCAGATGTTGGAGACAGCAGACGTCAAAAAATTACAAGAAGGCAGAGAAGATGTAATTCTGCTTTTACTGTAGCAGAGCGAGGCGGGGGGAACAGCAGCCGAGGCTAGCACAGACACGAGGAAGAGGAAACAAGAAGAAAAAGCTCTAAGGACACCTAACAGGTACCAGCACACAGAGAAAGACCGCAAAGCATCATGGGACACCAGGTGCTCCTCTATATGGTGTAGTGCTGCTCTGGGAGTGTTACATAACAGCAATGCACTGGATGCATGCAGTGATAAAAATGTGGGACAGAAAGACGAGGACGTCGTATTACTGAGCGTCAGAGAAATAAAACAACGAGCACAGAATGAACAAAGATCAGTGATCTCACACTCAGCAGGTTTTCATGCACCACATGCACTGAGTCTCTCACTGCATTAAAGCAAAGCACTGCTGCACTGCTGTCTGTGCAGTGGAAAGTTTCAGGGCTGTTGCACATTTGGGAACAAGACACCACACCCCACTTCCACCCATGTGCTCACACTGCACAGGGAGTGCAGAATTATTAGGCAAATGAGTATTTTGTCCACATCATCCTCTTCATGCATGTTGTCTTACTCCAAGCTGTATAGGCTCGAAAGCCTACTACCAATGAAGCATATTAGGTGATGTGCATCTCTGTAATGAGAAGGGGTGTGGTCTAATGACATCAACACCCTATATCAGGTGTGCATAATTATTAGGCAACGTCCTTTCCTTTGGCAAAATGGGTCAAAAGAAGGACTTGACAGGCTCAGAAAAGTCAAAAATAGTGAGATATCTTGCAGAGGGATGCAGCAGTCTCAAAATTGCAAAGCTTCTGAAGCGTGATCATCGAACAATCAAGCGTTTCATTCAAAATAGTCAACAGGGTCGCAAGAAGCGTGTGGAAAAACCAAGGCGCCAAATAACTGCCCATGAACTGAGAAAAGTCAAGCGTGCAGCTGCCAAGATGCCACTTGGCACCAGTTTGGCCATATTTCAGAGCTGCAACATCACTGGAGTGCCCAAAAGCACAAGGTGTGCAATACTCAGAGACATGGCCAAGGTAAGAAAGGCTGAAAGACGACCACCACTGAACAAGACACACAAGCTGAAACGTCAAGACTGGGCCAAGAAATATCTCAAGACTGGTTTTTCTAAGGTTTTATGGACTGATGAAATGAGAGTGAGTCTTGATGGGCCAGATGGATGGGCCCGTGGCTGGATTGGTAAAGGGCAGAGAGCAAATCATCTGGACAGGCTCAGAAATAACTGCATCGGAAATATTTGACATTTATTTATTTTTGATTTTTAAAAACCAGAAATAATAGAGAGTAAAAACTTTAGTCACGACTCAAACAACAGCATTAGTGATCATAATTAAAGCAAACAGCTAATTGGTTCATGCTGGTCCTGCTGTCAGTAATTTATCATCACTGACTCTAAATGAGCCGCCATCTTTGCTCATACTGTGCCATTGGTCCTGCCCACCTGACGGGGCGAGGTGAGTGCCGTGTGCCTCGTCACTTCCTGTCCCGCTCCCAGAGCACTGCTGCTCACCTGTGCTGTTAA
Source organism: Maylandia zebra (assembly GCF_041146795.1). Taxonomy (NCBI): domain Eukaryota; kingdom Metazoa; phylum Chordata; class Actinopteri; order Cichliformes; family Cichlidae; genus Maylandia; species Maylandia zebra. Next base: position 36,210,019 of record NC_135182.1, read on the forward strand.
CCAGCAGCACTCGAGTTCACAAAGAGGCGGCAGCGAATCCTGTTACGTGTGATTCACCGAGTTAGACAGGAGGCGGGATACACGTACACTTTATTACGCACGTGCACATGTATCCATGGCAACAGGTGTGTTGGCAATTTGCTCAAATTTGAAAACAGATTTTTTGGCAGCAGCTGTGACAGAAAACATGTAAACAGAGTAAACTGTGTGCAAACACGCACCGCCCTCGTGATGTGGGCAGCATGTGACTGTGACACAGCGCCAGGAAGCTCACGCAGTCAGCAGAGATGGACGCCTAAGTCAGGAATATCTGTACTCCTGATTGTTCTTCTAGCAGCCAAAGCCCAGCTCTCTCTCTCTCTCTCTCTCACACACACACACACACACACACACACACACACACACACACACACACACACACACACATTAATAACAGACTGTAACTGTGTGTTTGCAGACAGCTGCCAGCTCATGCTCCGTTGGCTAAATT